>NC_090729.1:8563627-8591127 GCF_036898095.1 Palaemon carinicauda
ATGTGTGTGTGTGTGTGTGTGTGTGTGTGTGTGTTTTTTTGTGTATGTGAGCGTGGCTGTGCCAGTTCGTGGTTTTTTTTTTTTTTACCTAATTCGAAATATTATTTCACCGGTGATATGGACATATTCTACGCTATTTTCCTGTAGCGAGAAGCTATTTCATTTGAACACATACAAACATAAGCCGAAATTAAGGATTAGTTTTTTACCAAGTCGTCATGATTGTTTGATGAATGGGTAGGGAACTTTTTTTAAAATTGTTTATGATTAGAATCTATTCAACTATTTTACAGGTGAAGAAAATCTTGTAAGTCTTTAACTTAGAGAGAGAGAGAGAGAGAGAGAGAGAGAGAGAGGAGAGAGAGAGAGGATGAGAGAGAGAGAGAGAGAGAGTGGGGGGGGGGGGATAAAGGAACACTTAGAAATTACCTTTTCTGCTGAATATTTGTTCCGCGAGGAAGGCATTATAAGTATTACGTAAAATAAAGTTCTTCTGTGAGATTTTGTTTACAATCGTACAATAACCAGATAGAGCTATGGGGGATGTGTGGTATGGTAATGGTTTCGGTAGCAAAGATGGACTTAATTAAGGAAATGTCCAAAGAATAGGAATCTGTTTTTAAATTTTATGCATATGTTGTTTTTCAATTATTTGTTTTTATTTCATCGTTGTTGATGCTACAGGATCTCTCAGTCTAATATCTAATATAACCTTTTTTTAAGTTATTCATATCTCATCCATACTCCATACCTTCTTTCAATTTTACGCACTTTCTATTACATAATTTAATGAGCCTCCGTTTTATTTCCCACTTTTTCAAATTCAGTAAGGTAGCTACGATACCTTTTTTGTTATGTAAGATTTGGACCAAAAATACCGCCAATTTACCCCGGCCACCGTCACAACCAAAGAAATTTAATATATTCAAGGGATATAACTTTAATATTTTGCATTTTATGATTATTATTAAAACGGTTCTCAATGCATAATGATTTTGAAAAATGTCATAAAATTTTTAAAATATCCAAACTGCTTGTATGTCCTTGGTAATAACAATAACAATGCTCAGTGTAATTATGTAATGTTTGAAAAACAGTGAGGATAAAAGAAAATCCATGAATGACTGGAGAGAATATTTGGATAGGAAACCAGATAAAGCTGACAATGCTATGAGTTCAAGGATTGGCTGTGGTGTAAGAATTGCTCATATAATTATTAATGAAATCTCTACTGGGGTAAAGAAGCACAATGATATACCAATGAAAAAGAGTGATTGATCTGTTATAACAACAGAGATTGATGGAAATGCAACATTGGATGGAACACTTTACTGAGGTCATGGATAGGAAATATGAAGGAAATTATTTGAGCTGACATACAAGAAGCTGAAGAAGACCTTGATTTGCCCATGAATGAATACAGTATATTTGAAGTTGAAATTATTATTAGAATAATCAAGAGAGGGAAAACCACTGGATATGATCGAATAACTGGTTAGATGATTTTGGCCTAAAATGACAGTGACTCACAAAATACTTACAAGTTTATTTAGTAGAATGTTGCGTGATGAGGAAGAACCTGATGAATGGGAGCTAGGAGTGTTAGTGATATTGACAAAAAATTATCTAAATAATTACAATAATTACAGAGCTATAACACTTACGTCAGTTGTCATGAAAATATGTAGTTTTGTTCATTCTAAAGAGAGAGAGAGAGAGAGAGAGAGAGAGAGAGGAGAGAGAGAGAGAGGAGAGAGAGAGAGAGGGAGAGAGAGAGAGAGAGAGAGAGAGAGAGAGAGATTGATGAAAAGCTGAGAGATGGACTGGCAGGATTTCGAAAAGGTAAAAATTTTACTAACCAAATCTCCTTTTAAGACATGTTGTACAGCAGTATATTAAATATAAAAATCCACTTTTGATTGCATTTCTGTACATTGGAAAAGCCTTTCATGGTGTGCACAGGCCAATTTTGTAGAGAGTCCTGGTTATTATGGAGTTCCATTTAAATATATAAATGTGATTAAGTCTGTTCATGAGCGTAGCAAATGTAAAGTAATGTTTGTTAACTCCTATCATATGAGTTACCAGTGAACAATGGATTACTGCAAGCGAATGTGTTGTCACCTATTTTGTTTATCCTCCTCATGGATTTTTTAATGCAGAAAAAAAAAAAAAAAACAGTTGAGGATTGCGATGAAGGCTTAGACCTGGATAGGTAACAAGAAATTAGCGGACCTATATAGTATTCAGATGATGCTGTCCTTATTAGTAAAACGCCAGAGACTTGCAAAGCTTCCTTACCAGAATGCATGAAATATCCCATGAGGTCGGGCTCGAGATAAATATAAGAAAGATAACAACGGAATATGCAATGGGAGATGAAATATTAATGGAAGGAAAAGGAATTAATGAGGTAGAATTATTCAAATATTTATGAACTACGATCTTTAAGAATTAAATATTAAAAAAGATTGGAAAACTCAAAACACATAATAACTAGGTTATGTAAAAGTTGGAAATCTAGTCGCCTAAAATTACCTATAAAAATCAGGCTATATATATGTTTGGTGAGATCTGTGTTTCTGTATGGACATGAGTCGTGTTATGACAATGTAACAGTCTCCAAAAGAATTCGTAGGTTTGGGATCAAACCCCTAAGATGAATATTGGGAGTTAAATGCTATGACAACACTGGAAATGAAACTATATGTGAGATTACTCAAGTGTCTTATGTTGATGAGATCATGGTGAGAGATAGATGGAGATGGTTTGGGGATGCTCTTGGTATTCCTCTAGAGAGATTAGTTCACCAAACTTTCAACTGAGCTCCACAAGGTACTAAAAGAGTTGGAAGTCCCAGCCCTACATGGCTGAGGACTTTGTAGCGTGAAAGAGGCGATGAATAGAGACGTATTGATTTAAAAGCTCAAGATAAAGACAACTGGCGAAATCTAACCGAGGTCATTTGCGTCAATAGGCGTCGGAGAAGGATGCGATGATGATGAGTAAAATAAATATATTTTAATATTCAAGTAAATACAACAGTATAGGCAAATATTGTGCACATGGTTGGTGTATTGCCATGACCGCCAAAGCTGTACTAGTCAGAGTCGGCTATGCGAGGTTGGTTTGCTGTGATCGATTACACAAAATCCATCCACCATCATCGTGCATTGTGATGAAAGCAATACCCCAAAAATATATTATTATTATTATTATTATTATTATTACTAGCCAGGTTACAACCCTACTTGAAAAACAAGATGCTATAAACCCAAGGGCTCCAAAAGGGAAAAATATCCCAGTGAGGAAAGGAAACAAGGAAATAAGGAAACGATATTAGAAATAAAAACATTAACAACATTAAAACAAATTATTCTTATATAGACTGTAAAAAGACTTAGGTCATCTGATAATATATATATATATATATATATATATATATATATATATATATATATATATATATATATATATATATATATGTGTGTGTGTGTGTGTGTGTGTATTGAAAATTTCATCTTTTGAAGTTCTACTGATTAAACAACCATTTAGGAAGATCATTCCACAACTTGGTCACAACTGGAATAAAACTCCTAGAACACTGTGAAGTATTGAGCCTCAGGCCAATTTTGTAGATTATTAGAATTAACCCCATGCCTAGTATTACGAACAGTATTGAACTATATAGGAGAAACAAAATGAGGAGGATGGTCAGAATTATGAAAAATCCTATGCTATATGCATGATGAACTAATTGGACGACGCTGCCAAAAATTAATATCTAGGTCAGAAGCAAGAAATTTAATACACCGTAAGATCCTGCCCAACAAATTAGGATCAGTAGGACATATCTTAGGCCTTTGCCCTACAATGGCCTAGAAATCGTGGCTGTCGTTGTTTTATATATTAGTAAAAGACAAATTTATTAGGTAAGTACCATTATATGACTCGCTTAATGACTAAACCAATTAATTGGAGTGAATACCGGTAATGTTTACATTCCACAAACTGTGGTAAGACCTGACTGATTATTGATCATGCTTTTATAATTACGTTGACGATAAAAGTGATGTAAATGCCTGTTTTAAAACTCCATTAGTATTAAATAATTAGCGATCAATCAGTTATTGAATACAAGGTCTAGAGAATATTGAATGATTAACTGGATGGATAATGATATTGATGGTATATGTATCTTTGATTTTTGGTATAAATAAATCTCCAATAGTTACCTCAATTGTAAAATTATACTTCCTCCTTCGAAACCATGATATAGAGTTAAAGGGAAATTATTGTGAATATATTATTATTATTATTATTATTATTATTATTATTATTATTATTATTATTATTATTATTATTATTATTATTATTATTATTATACTGTAGATGTTTTTTTAATCTTTAAAATCAGTGAATAATTATTTTGAAGGGTATAGGAATAGGAATATGCAAATCTTAAACAATATTCTATTGCTCTAACTTTTTCATTCTTGAATTTTATTTATATTCCCCCTTTATCTGGACCTTCCATTCTCTAAAACAGTATGGTAATTAATCCCTCTCCCTCAAGCCATCAACAGAATACTCCAAACAACCTTCCTATAGATTCTGAGATAAGTCCTATTTCGAAGGGCATGACTCAAGATATCTAAATATCATCCTTTATTCCGTAATATCATATTTATTTTTTCCTTTTTTTTTTTTAGATGATATCCAGAGCTTGATTACTTTTCTCCTGTTGGCAGTTATCAAAGATTATTATACAGATAAGTACTTCAACTACCTTTGAGTTTAATTGAAATATAATTAAATGAGGAATAGTTCATTTCTTTTCTTCAAAAGATGAAGGAAAAACTAATAATCTTCCCTTTTATGTTATCTTATATAAGGAGATCGTATATAATTATTAATTTATGTATTTTTTGAGGAGCTGTCTGTTTACATGAACACATTTAGGTTAGTTCTATCTCGTTTGTTAACCTTCCTCCAATAAAGTTATTATAATGACAGTTTTTAAAGGAAATGTCGAACTCTATCAGAGCACATTGTCAAGGCCAAAGTTCATTTCAGTATATATTTTACTTGGAAACGACCGTTGGAAGATTAACAGAAAACCAATTGTGTAAAATTCCTGGAAGACCATTTATCACTATTCCTCTGGTATCAAATGAACCGTACTACGCTTCTGCAGTTATCTACCACTCTGACGGCTAATAAAAAGAGAATGTATTACTGCATATAATCCAGGTGTCATGTACGAATTAACCGCATCGTTGCTGCATCTTATGTCATATGTGTCACATATCAAGGAATAAACGAGACATTTGTGCCGGTTGCTATATTAACTTTGTACTTATTCCTGATAAATTTCAAGTTCACATACGGATAAGAATTTAATATAAGAAAACGGTTTGGCACGGAATTAATAATCAATTATGCAAAATCAATGATATCTATGATGAAATAAAACTTCAAGTCAATGATTATCATTCAATATCTGTGGCTATTGCCTTTGTGTTGGCATGGATTTAATATGAAGGAGCTTGCTACCTATGCGGCTAAAAATGTTGGATGGTAAGAAAAAGAAAGTCAGTGAAAAAATCACTTACAAATTTGATATCCATTTAAAAAAAAATATTAGCTTACCAAACATAACGCTCCTTTAAATATAAAACAATTCTCGTTCCACGTCTGATTATTGTCAGGTAGCATTTCGAGTTCCCATTTTCTCTTTTCTCCTTCCACCTTCGTCAGTTTTCCTTTTACACGGATATATGATTTTTATTCATTCTAGACCTGATCAATTTGAAGCAAATTGAAAATTAGATTTGTTTCTTTGGGTGATATAATGGCTTATTTTCAACAATTTTATCTCGCTGAATTGTAATTTGAAATAAAGATATGAAATTTAACTTCTATTTTGATTTCTGCCAGTTTACAGATAATGGTCATGAGAGAGATATTGGGGAAAAGGTCAGTCAACATCAAGGAGGCTAGGGAGTAATACCAATAAATTAACACACGGTATATATATGTAAACGCAGGGAAATTTCTGGTGTAAACGCAAGGGAATTTCAGGTGTTAACACAGGGAAATCGCTGGTGTAAAAACAGGGAAATTTAACTTTTCCCTGCGCGACTTTAAATAACTTTTCCTGGTGCAGTCACCAAAACAGCTAACTTCATGGTAAATTAAAAATTTTGTAATTAAATTTCGGGTCACCTAATAGAAGCTTATGCTTTTTCAAATCATAAGAAAATTACAAATAAGCAGGTTTCCTTCAGGGACAATAATTATGTTGGACGCTTTATATGTTTTGTTTCTCTTTGTGACGAACAAAAAAGAACCATTGGTTCGTTTTCCCGCCTCCCTATCAAGTGCGTGGGAGAGAAAGGTGGGTCTTCCAAACAGAGAGTGGACATGCTTAGGGAAGGCCACATTGGAGGACTTTTAGTGGAATTATAAGGTAAGCATCACGGTGCATTGAGATTTATAGACTTGAAAAGGGTTGTCAGGGTTGCTGTTTAAATAACAATAGCTCAATAGAGCTGTTAATATGATGAAATATATACACGTTTGACAATATTGTTAGGGGTTGTGTGCTTGAATTAGCGCAGGCATTCGCCCGCCAAGAACTTGCCAGCGGTCCATGAGGAAACAGAGACGGACGGTCCTTACAGTGGGAAAGCAAATGGTTCGGTAAGTTAATGATATTATCTGAGGTCTTGATTGGAAATTTTATTTGAAATGTTTTAATGACTGAGAACCTGACTAAATTGTAACCAAGGGATTTACATGCCTAGTGTTATGAAGTTTTGTAATCGATTTTATCATAACAGGGGTCTTTATTGGAAATGTTCCTGAAATGTGTGTAATATGAAGGAAATATAATGACTGGAGTTATAGCAATAGAGTTTTCCAATGAAACATTGTTGATTTGAATGTAAATGATAATTTTCTTTAGATATGTTTTTTTTTTCTCTGAATAATTGCAGAATTGGAACTATGAATACTTATGTATGTTAATTTTCCAGTGACCATCGAGTAAGGAATAAATTTTGAAAATGCAGATGTAGTTCACTCCCAAACCCACCCTGGGACCCCGCCACTATATATTTATATATATATATATATATATATATATATATATATATATATATATATATATATATATATATATATATATATATATATATATATGTGTGTGTAAAATATATATATATATATATATATATATATATATATATATATATATATATATATATATATATATATATATATATGTGTGTGTGTGGGTGTGTATACATATATATATATATATATATATATATATATATATATATATATATATATATATATATATATATATATATATATATATATATATATATATATATATATGTGTGTGTGTGTGTGTATACATATATATATATACATATATATATATATATATATATATATATATATATATATATATATATATATATATATATATGTGTGTGTGTGTGTAAAATATATATATATATATATATATATATATATATATATATATATATATATATATATATATATATATATGTGTGTGTGTGTGTGTGTGTATACATATATATATATATATATATATATATATATATATATATATATATATATATATATAGGTATATATGTGTGTATATATACATATGTATATATATATATATATATATATATATATATATATATATATATATATATATATATATATATATGTATATATATATATATATATATATATATATATATATATATATATATATATATATATATATATATATATATATATATATATATATATATATATATATATATATATATATATATATATATATATATATATATATATATATATATATATATATATATATATATATATATATATAACGGATTTTGAGCGAAGCGAAAAATCTATTTTTGGGTGAGATGGCCATGTCGTCCTGATGGAAGTTCCTATAGGGTAGCTTCCTAGGGTATATTACAACTACGGCGATATTCCCAGAGAATTTACGTTAAGGTACCAGAATTCTAACTCCTGGAGCGAGTATCCCTCGTGAAAGGGATATCGCGACATATCAGAGGACGTATTCTTGACACGTCACATGGCAATCTACATCCTGGACAGAGATTTCGTCTCGTAGGAGGTGATTGACGAGATACGAATTCGGGAAAGAAAAAGGGGAGCCGCTCCCAAGGCTTCCCTATCCCCCGATTCGTATGCGTGCCTGGCGCCAATCCTGGCGCCATCTGTATTCCTTGTAGCGTACACGAGGTGCTACAGATACTGTATGTAGGGAGGGGTCCTACAGCCCTTTCTTAGAAAGGCAAGGGCGGGTCCATCAGGACGACATGGCCATCTCACCCAAAAATAGATTTTTCGCTTCGCTCAAAATCCGTTTTTTGGGCTCAAGCCATGTCGTCCTGATGGAAGTGTACCAGAGCATTACTGTATCTGTGGATTCTCAGAACGTGCCGTACTCCCCGGAGGTAATTTTTTCCCGGTCGACTAGACCTAGAGACCTAAGATGTTACCGTTATACATCTTTTCAACTAACTATAAACTATGTTAGAGCTTCCTGCCCCCTACAGGGAAGAGTCCTACTAGACTCTGGAAAGTCTTGAAGAGTACATATATCTATGTATGAATACCAGGCAAGCTAATATAGTGGTCTCGCACTATATTAAGTAAAGCATAGTTTGTATAGAGCCACTGCGTCAATATATATTGACCAGTAATCCGCACAATACTTGTATTGGACAAAGGTTTATATCCGCATAGGAAGAAACTAATAAAACCGCCCTCGTCCCTTTATGGGACGGAGTCCTCCAATTAGGGGACTACATAAACCAATGCAACATAGCTTGCATAACAGAACAATTCTATCAGAATTATCCCAGATAAGATATATAGAATTAAAATGCTCAATTATACCAATAAATTGACACAGGTGAAAGAGACACAAGGTTCTCAAGAACAAGTTTATTGACAGATAATAAACAGACAGGTTAACAACAAATATATATATATATATATATATATATATATATATATATATATATATATATATATATATATATATATATATATATATATATATATATATATATATATATATATATATATATATATATATATATATATATATATATATATATATATAAAAGAGGATAACCCAAAACTTTAAGCATAAGTATGATAGTAAACAGAACTTGTTTATCTGAAAGAAAAACCATTAAACACCACTTTAATAAGATACCGAGGTATCAAGTCATAAAAGTCTGTATTACAAATCAATCAGATTAGCGTTAGAAACGCTCGGCACACATGTCTGAACTTATGCTAGGTTCACCTTTGAAAGAAGGAACAGTCTATATGGGCACTTGGTGCCCTCATTTAGTTTGTAGTACAGTATGTACCTACACACTCACCCTGGACTTAATCGTCCCAATTAAGACCACTGTTCCTCGCAGAGTTAAACAGTAGGGTTAACTACACGACCCACTGCTACCACAGATCTCTTAAGTTCCTCTACTTGCTTTGCATAGTGGCGAAAGAACACCCTGGAAGACTTCCAGCCCGTGTATGAACGGAGATGTTCAAAATCCATACAATTAAAGAAATTTAGGGATGAGGCAACTTCCCTCGGATCGTGACCTGCGGGTGTACTGTCAGGATCCGCTCTGCGAATAAAAAATGTGATTTTCGCTCTGAGTTGATTCAGAGATAAATTTGAGCCTGATGTTTCTCCCCTGAATAGTTGACCACCCTTGAAGTCTGAAGTTTTACGAAGATAGACCTTTAGGCATTCTACTGGACATAGAGATGCATCTTCTTTCAGAGGGCAGATTCTCCAGGGACCCCACCTGTTGGTGGGTAACTCATTCTTGGCGAGAAACGTAGGATCCGGAAACAGGTTCAGATCCCCCCCATCCAGGAACTGAACACGACCTGCCTCTCTCGAGAGGGCTACGATCTCACTAACCCTGGCCCCGGACGCGAGTGCAAATAGGAAAATAACTTTTTGCGTCAAATCCTTTAACGCACATTCTTCATTGCTCAACAGGGAGGCGAAATGAAGAACTTTGTCTAAAGACCATGAGATGGGCTTTGGAGGTGCTGAAGGTCTGAGCCTAGCGCAGGCTTTCGGAACTTTATTAAAGATCTCGTTACCTAGGTCGATCTGGAAGGCAAATAAAATGGGTCTCATCAAAGCAGATTTACACACTGAAATCGTGTTAGCTGCCAACCCTTGAACATGGAGGTGGATGAAGAAAGATAAGCAGAAGTCTGTTGAGATCTCCTGCGGATTCTTTGCCTTTAAAAAGGCCACCCATTTTCTCCAAGATGACTCATATTGCCTTCTAGTCGATTTGCACTTATATTCCTCTAGGAAGTCTATGCTGGCTTTCGAAATCCCGAAACGCTTTCTCACCGCAAGGGCGAGAAAATCATGAGCTGCAGGGTCCGGGTTTTCTGTAATGAAGCGCAGACAGTCGACTTCTGGACTCGCTGGGTCAAAACTGGATGTGGTAGCGGCACGAACTTCATCTGTAGTTCCAACGCCAAGGGGAACCACATACTGTTCGGCCACTTGTGGGCCACTATTGCCCCTACCCCCTTGAAGGATCTCAGTTTGTTGAGGACCCTCAACAGAAGGTTGTGAGGAGGGAACAGATAAATCCTGGACCATCTGTTCCAGTCGAGGGACATTGCGTCCACTGCTTCCGCTAAGGGGTCCTCGTACGGGGACACGTACAGGGGCAACTTCTTGTTGTCTTTCGTCGCAAAGAGGTCTATTTGCAGTTCTTGGACTTGATTCAGAATGAAGGAAAATGATCCTGCGTCTAAGGACCATTCCGACTCTATCGGTGTGAACCTGGATAGAGCGTCCGCTGTCACATTGCGGACTCCTTGAAGGTGAACTGCCGACAGGTACCACTTCTTCTTTTCCGCCAATCGGAAAATGGCTAACATCACTTGGTTGAGAGGTGGTGACCTCGACCCTTGTCGATTCAAGTATCTCACAACCACCTCGCTGTCCATCACCAATCTTATGTGGATCGAGTGACGCGGGGAGACTTTCTTTAAGGTAAGGAGCACTGCCATAGCTTCTAGAAAGTTTATATGAAAGGTCCTGAATAGCTTGGACCAAGTCCCCTGGACTTTTTTCCGATGAGAGTGACCTCCCCATCCCTCCTTTGAGGCGTCTGAGTGAATCGTCATCGACGGGGGAGGTGGCTGAAGAAGAACCGACTTCTTTAGATGTCTGGCTTGGGACCAAGGTCTGAGAAGAGTACGTAGCCGAGGCGGCACTGGTCTTCTCAGGTCTCTTCGCGCGTTTGATGCATACCTTCTCCAAACTCCGGTTGCATCCTTTAGCTGTGCTCTTAGCACTGGGTCTGTCACCGAAGCAAACTGGAGAGAGCCTAGTACCCTCTCCTGTTCGCGTCTTGATATCCTTTTGGAATCTAGAAGTCTCTTGACAGAGCCCGCTATCTCCTTCCTTTTTTTCGTCGGGATGGAGAAACTGTGTGACAAAAGGTCCCAGTGGATTCCCAGCCACTGGAACTTTTGGGATGGAGAAAGTCGAGACTTTTTTCTGTTGATCTTGAAGCCTAGGTACTCTAGGAACTGGATCACCTGACTGGAAGCTTGCAAGCATTCGGTCTCGGATGCTGCCCACACCAGCCAGTCGTCCAGGTAGGCTACTACCTGAATTCCCTTTAGGCGTAATTGTTTGAGAGCTGCGCTCGCAAGCTTCGTGAAAATCCTTGGGGCTATGTTTAGCCCGAATGGCATGGCTCTGAAGGCGTACAGTCTCCGTTGCAGCCTGAACCCTAGGTAGGGGGAGAGTGGACGGCTGATTGGAATGTGCCAATAGACGTCTGACAAGTCTATAGAGACTGAGTATGCCCTCTTGGGCAGTAAGGTCCTTATGTGTTGCAGTGTTAGCATCTTAAATTTGCAATTCACTATGAACTTGTTGAGTGGCGACAAGTCCAGAATGACTTTGAGCTTTTCCGAGTCTTTCTTGGGAACACAAAACAGCCTCTCTTGGAATTTGATGGACTTCACCTTTCGGATCACCTTTTTCTCCAACAGTTCTTGAACGTACTCCTCCAAAACGGGGGTGGAGTGTTGGAAAAACCGAAGGCACGGGGGTGGAGTGCTGTACCAGCTCCAGCCCAGTCCATTCTTGAGTAGGCTTTGGGCCCAGGGATCGAAGGTCCAGCGATCCCAAAATTTCATCAGTCTCCCTCCTACCGGTATCGTTTCACTTGGACTGCCGTCCTGAGGTCTTGCCTCCCTGACCACGAACACCTCTGAATCCCCTTCCCCTTGAGGGGCGCCTAGACGAGCCTCTGGCTGCTCCTCTAGGTTTTGCACGAAAGGAAGAAGACTGTCCTTCGAACGTTGGGGTGAATGTGGTTGACTGACCTGGCACAGCCTGGGGTACCCACTGAAAAGTAGTCGGGGTTTGTGCCACCATCTGGGGCACTGGAGGCAATGGCAATTGCAGTTGCTGTTGCTGTCTATAAGGCTTGGCTGGCCGAGACGGTAGCCTAGTCCTCATATTCTTCCTCTTTGGTTGAGGACCCTCATCCGGGGAAGATTTTCTTTTGATAGCCAGGCCCCACTTCTGGAGAAGGTTTCTATTCTCCACGGCGGCCTTATCAACAACCTCTTTGACCACATCGGTAGGGAAAAGGTCTTTTCCCCAAATGTTGGAGGAGATTAACTTCCTTAGCTCATGTCTTACCGAAGCCCCGGTGAACACGAACTCCCTGCAAGCTCTCCTTGCCTTGACGAAGCCATAAAGGTCCTTCGTCACTGTGGCTAGGTGAGACTTAGCCACTACCATGAACATTTCATGGACCTTGGGGTCACTTGCCATCGTCTCAAGAGTAGTCTGATGAGACATTGAGGCAGCCAGTCTTTCGTTTGTCTCGAACTCTCTTCGTAAAAGAGATTCGGACAGCTTGGGGAGGTCCTCGCCGAATTGCCCTCCGGCAATATCAGCCTCCAACTTTCCCACTGAGAATGTCAGATGGACATCCTTCCAGTCTTTGTGGTCCATAGGCAGGGCCAGCGACAAGGGTTTACACTCCTCCTTGGAGGGGCAAGGCTTGCCGGCCTTGACTGCCTTTAGGACAGCCGCAAACCCTTTCTGTAAAAAGGGGAAGGCTCTATCAGGAGAGGACACAAAAGAAGGGAGCTTCTTGCTCAATGCAGCTACCTTCGAGTTAGAGAAGCCCCTCTCTTTCATCGAGGATGAAAGTAGGGCTTGAGCCTTAGCGTGGTCCATAATAAAGACCTCCTTCGGCTCTGTCTCCTCCCTTGAAGCTGGTTCTTTTCTCAGCCGGACATAGCAGTCCGGATATGATGCCTTGCTGGGCCAGAATTCTACCTCCTCTAGGGGAACTGAACCCAGCTTATCCGAGATGACGATCTTTCCAGTCGTCATCGGCATGTGCTCAGCATACCTCCATGGGTTAGCATCTGAGCATATGGGAAGGTCTTTCACATTGAGCCTTTTCCGGGGCCCATGTGATTCTGCCAGGGACTGCATACGCAGTTCCATTGCCGCCGCCTTCTCCTGATTCTCCTTCTGCATTTGTTGGATCATTCCAACAATCGAAGAGAGGGCCTGTCCCAGTTCTACTGGGAGACCAGCCGATGTTGAGGGGATAGGCTCCGGCATCTGAACCGGAGTAGCCGACACCTCGTCGACCTCATCCTCTACGACATCCGGGGTTTGAACTTGATCCTGACCTTCTGCCAGGAGGTCTTCTTCCAAACGTTCGTTCAGGTCAGACATCCTGTCATCCAACTGGATGTCTTGCATCGCGACTGCGACTTCCACGTCCACCTGGACTTGATCTTGAGGGATCTCCTCTTGAGGCTGGGGAATCACTGCCTCAGCTGATGCCTGGGGAAAAAGATACGCCCTCATCTTCTCACTTGGAAGATAAGGGCCAGAGGTGTTCTTCTTGAAGCCCCTTACCCAAGTACGAAGCTTTTCCCTTGCTATATCCCTTGATTCCGCCGTTCTAGGGGAATCAAAAGCCTCAGTAATCAGGTTAGTGCATACAGTACATACCTGAGGGTCCCAATACTGGAGATCATCCTTGGAGACAGCGCATGCTGCGTGTCTCCTACAACACTCATGTCCGCAGAGGTTCTTGCTGCGGACATTGCAGAAAACATTTACGCACTTCGGAGGGTCCTCCTGTAAAGAGAAGAAATTTCCATGAGTATCAAGTGAACTATGTATCACTGGATATGCATAGTATAGCATAACAATTCATAAAGGAAAGACACACACTTGTGTTTCCCTCACAACCCATTGTTGCAGCCTTCCAGATAATAAAATCAAAATGGTTTATCTCTTCTAGAGTAACCAATGCAAGGTTTCCAGAGGAAACAGGTGGAGCTCACACCTAAGCAATGATTTTAAAATCCTGGATAATAGACAGGGAAGAACTCAGCTTTCTATCTGAGGGCAACAGCAAAGGGCTGTGCAAGAAAACACAATAGTGTTAGAAGATACAGTGCTGTAAGTAAACCTTTACTATAGTTTTCTTCTTACTGTATATGCTATACAGAAGAATACTAGTACAGTATAGGAGGATGTGTGCCGGCCTGCCTTTGCCGGCCGGCACACACCACAACTAGCTTTAAAGTATACTACTTAACAGCTATAGGGCGCCAGCACTCTGGTTCAAATGCTTGTGCCGGTCGGCAGCAACTGCCGGCCGGTTACAGCCAGTGTTGGCCGGCAATGGCTGCCGGCCAGCAACTACACAAGGTAGTACCCAGCTGCCGGCCACACTCTTGGTGACCGGCAGACAAGGACTGACATAAGCCGGCCGGCAAAGGTACAAGACCGATGCCAGCCGGCAGCAAAAGAACCAGAAGACTACACCTGCCCGGCTGCCGGCCTCATAGGCCGGCAGCTGGGACAGGTACAGCACTAGAAGAAAATAGAATGGATGCCGGGATAAGAGTGTACACAACCCCCAAGCCCGGCAACCGAAAGAGTGCATATAAGGAAGGGGAGAAACTAATTCAGGCTTCCTTGACCAATGCCGTCCGGCTCTGCCGGCAGGCATGGATGAGGGACCAAGAGAGGTCCGGGCAGCACTCGAAAACATAAGACCCTTGCCGGCCAGCAGCTCTGCCGGCCGGCAATGGGCTGAGTCAATTCCACATCCCAACCTATACTAGGTCCAGAAGTAGAACGACGTACAGTACAGTAAGACCCCTGCCGGCCAGCTCTGCCGGCCGGCAAGGTACATTACAGTAATGGCTAGGCCATTACGGAGATAGAGGGGGAAGGGACAAGAGGGTCCTGCCAACCTTGCTTTAGTGACAGATCACCCGCAGCCAAGAAACTTATCTTAGCCTAAGGGAGATCTAAGGGGAAAGGCCAGCAATACTTGCCAGCTTCCAGAGCACCAAAGCAAGGAAGGCGTTGCTACTCCCAAGGGAAGAACTTATCCTCCCCCGAGAACAGCAACAGGACTTAGTCTGGTCGATCACAAAAGAAGGAATCATAACTACAGAAACCTTCGGTAGTGACCTAAGGGAGATAAGCTCCCTTTGTATGTGTTAGGTCAGCGAGGGGGACTCTGCCCCAAGCCAGACAACACAGACTCAGACTAAAAACTCTGTTGTTCTGTCCCTCTTGAACCATAACTACAGGAACAAGAAGGTACAGTAACACCCTAGTATAGTTTTATTGAAAATAAATTCGGAAAAAACCACTTAGGGATAAGCCCAAGGCTTAAACAGAGGGAAAGGGATTGCATACCTTCTCCGAAGAAAAGAAAGCAACCGGGGAGTATGATAAAGTATACTAAGGCTCCATAAGCAATTAGCCTAGGCACCAAGAGAATCGATTACCTAATTCACCGAAACTCACACGTATACAATATTGGAAATATTCCACACAGTCTAAAATGTATAGAATATAGCCTAAAGCTTCAATAAAATTTTAATCACACTCGGAAAAACCAAAATCATGCATGAAGTACTAGGACCAAACGACTAGGCTACATGGCCTAGCGTAGGCCAGAATGGCGAATACTTCGCCAAATAATACTAAGCACGAAAGGAAATCCTATGTAAAGCTAAATAGCTAAAATTTATTAAAGCAAAACAACCAGGAATGTCACTCTGACTAACTAATTTATACCTAGCGAGCGACAGTGTCCAGGACACCTCTGGTAGGCTACGGCTCTTGTATCAAAGATTAATCCTATTAATCACTCAAAATTTTACCAAGAGCCTATATTTATACATAACAGAAACTATACTCAACTTATCAGAGGCCAACGAAGACGGAGAAGCCATGAAAAGCCGAATAAATCCAAGATTTGCGAGAAAAACAGGAAAAAACACCGAGTTGTTAAGCTACGCAAAAAGGAATACAGATGGCGCCAGGATTGGCGCCAGGCACGCATACGAATCGGGGGATAGGGAAGCCTTGGGAGCGGCTCCCCTTTTTCTTTCCCGAATTCGTATCTCGTCAATCACCTCCTACTAGACGAAATCTCTGTCCAGGATGTAGATTGCCATGTGACGTGTCTAGAATACGTCCTCTGATATGTCGCGATATCCCTTTCACGAGGGATACTCGCTCCAGGAGTTAGAATTCTGGTATCTTAAGGTAAATTCTCTGGGAATATCGCCGTAGTTGTAATATACCCTAGGAAGCTACCCTATAGGAACTTCCATCAGGACGACATGGCTTGAGCCCAAAAATATATATATACATATATATATATATATATATATATATATATATATATATATATATATATATATATATATATACATATATATATATATATATATATATATATATATATGCCTATATATATATATATATATATATATATATATATATATATATATATATATATATATATATATATATATATATATATATATATATATATATATATATATATATATATATATATATATATATATATATATATATATATATATATATATATATATATATATATATATATATATAGGCATATATATATATATATATATATATAATGTATATATATATACATATATATATATATATATATATATATATATATATATATATATATATATATATATATATATATATATATATATATATATAAATAGATATATATATATATATATATATATATATATATATATATATATATATATATATATATATATATATATATATATATATATATATATATATATATATATATATATATATATATATATATATATATATATATATATATATATATATATATATATATATATATTGAGGTAGGTCAATGCTCCTGTTAAGCTTCAAAGATAAAATAAAGAGGAGAATGAAGAGTCTGGACAATATCTCTCCTATTTATTGGTGCCGACATTTCTGGACACATCCCATTATCAACGCTACAAAAAGCATATAAAATATTGTAAGTAAAAGTCAGTAAAACTAAAAATTAAAAAAAAAAAAAATTCAATTTAAAGTTTTATATATACAGATCCAAGTAAAAATAGTAAATTAAATGAAGGAAGTAAAAGAAAAGTATATCAAAACTGAAATACAAACACACAAAAAATTATTAGATAAATGATTAATAAAATTGTCTTAGGAGACCAGCCTGACTTGACTTGACCAGGGAACTGAGTGTTGAGTGACTTGGCTATTTAGTAAGCAAGCCTGTTCTTTAATTACTAATGACTCTAAAATTAAGGAGTTGCTTGGTGCTTGAGCGATGATTTTGAGGTTTTTATACGAAAAATTAGTCTTACAAATGGAGGTGTGATCTTTGATGTTTAAGGACTCTTTTGTGTTGAGCGCGCATCCAGGTCTATGGGTACCTCCCCGATGAGCATTTATGCTAAATCTCGTCATTCTTTTTGTGGAATCCACACAATTTCTGAGATTACATCTCAGACAGGTAAACCACTGAAGAACGCATGAGATCGGGGAGAGACTGCTTAAATTTAAAAATGGATCCAGCTGTCAGGGGATTTCTTAAAAATTAGTATAAGGTCCAGGATCAGAAAATTGTTGAAGATTAATTTTTTTTCATTTGTTTCTCATATTGCATGATATTAGTGAAAGGTAACGAAGCATAGAACTGTTTTTTTGGTACAGTAGGAACTCGCAACTTTGGCTGATAGATTTTGTTCAGGAATTTGTTGACTAATTTTGTTTGGGAACCAGTTATCATTGAGATATAGTTTAAAAAAAATAATTTTATTATGGAAGGATGACCATTCAGAAGAAACAGAAAATGTTCTATAAATCAAAGTTGTGATGGCATTCACTCTTAAAATTATAAAATGGATTTTGAGCGAAGCGAAAAATCTATTTTTGGGTGAGGTAGCCATGTCGTCCTGATGGAAGTTCTTAAAAGGTAGCTTCCTAAGGTATATTTGACTACAGTGATATTCCCAGAGAATTTTACCTTAAGGTATCTAGAATTCTAACTCCTGGAGCGAATATCCCTAAATAAATCTCACTTGGATATCGCATGATATCAGAGGACGTATTCTTGACACGTCACATAGCTATCTTCACCCTGAACAGTATTAACGCTTCGAAGGGTTACAGTGACAAGAATCTGAAACAAGAATGAAAAGAGAGCCGCTCATAAGGCATCTCTCCTATTCCGTTTCCAGTGTGTATCTGATGAAGGCGGTAGCGCCATCTTTATTCTTTGTAGCTATATACGAGGTGCTACAGATACTCTATTATAGGGAGGGGTCGATAAGCCCTTTTACGATAAAAGAAAGGGCGGGTCCATCAGGACGACATGGCTACCTAACCCAAATAAAGATTTTTCGCTTCGCTCAAAATCCATTTTTTGGGCTCGGGCCATGTCGTCCTGATGGAAGTTTACCAGATCATTACTGTATCAGTGGATTCTCAACCGGTGCCGTACTCTCCAGAAAATATTTTCCTGGTCCGTCTAGACCTAGAGACTTATGATGTTACCGTCATACATCATTTCATCTAAGCATGAACTATGTTAGTGCTTCCTGCCCCCTACAGGGAAGAGTCGTACTAGACTCTGGAAAAAGTCTCGTGGAGTACATAATAACTATGGATGACAAAATGACAAGCTTGTACAGCGGTCTCTCCCTATACATTACAAAGCAAAGTTTGTATAATAGTCACCAATGTCAGTATGAATTTCGGACATATCCCCCAATGTGACTACTCTTATTAACTATTGGATCACAGTTGTATCTGCATAGGAAAAATTTTTGCATCTCTACCACCATCCCCTTAGGGTACAACGTCAACCCTTCCTAAGGAAGGGTTAAAGTGAGTGGTCTTTTGCTTGAATCAGGGAACAATAGGGTAGTCTCCACATTACAAGGGTGATTTTTGCCAATTTTTTTTCTTTGCTAAAAGTCTTCCTTTTGCCTATCAGAAGGCCGTGATATGTGTAGAATTCCTCTCCAGCCTCTATAATGCCCCCCATGGTCATCAACGCCCCCCTAATGTTAATAGTAAAAATAAGAAATATTATTAGTAATTGTCTAATTTTTATAGTTTATCTCTTAAAAATTGTTCAAAGTCGTTTTCTAATATCAGTGTCATCAAAGAAAATGAGCTCAGGGGTGACTATGATTTTATATCCAATATTTCTGTCATCAGACAAAAATCGTAATTTCTCGTTTTTTTTCTTCGGGAGAGGGGTGTATTTCTTTGCTTGTCCTGCTCTTATGCCTTAAGTAATATAATATTTAGATGTTTTAGGCTATCAAGTGACATAATACCTACAAATACACGTTAGATTTTTTCCATAAATCGAGATTTTAATTTCTGGTGAATATTTATTTCTAGGTATCCCTCCATCACCAGCCGGGCTTTCACTAAAGTTATTGCTCGTTTTTTTCTTGCTGTTTGCTTATTTACTGTTCGATTTTGGATAAAACTTTGTGTGCTTGTTCCAGGTGGATAAACAAACATAATTAAACACCGGATTTCAATTCAAGACAGTAGTTTCTCACTGGTCACCAAATAACATTCAAGTCGCTAGCTTCGATTTTCACATTTTTATTCATAAAATCCTTTATTTTCCTTGTAGGATTATAAAACTTACAGAGGATATGCCTTATTATAGTGCTAATAATGCCTGAAAATTTCATTGGCGTATCTTGATTAGTGTATTTTTTGGAAATATTTTTTAAGATTGGCACCCATTCAAGGTGGAGCCCACACTTATTAAAAGACATACCATGATAAAAATATTCATATTTTAAACTTAATGCTCAGTACATTTCCAATGAAATGAGTGTGGGCGAATAAGACGCCGGGTTCACTATGAACTAGTTTATTAAGATTTAATAAACATACATATCAGATTAACACTTTTAAAATTTATAAAAAGTGGATGATATCCGTTAAAGCATAAAAAAAACAGTCAACAGAAAATATTGTTTCATCTACCAGGAAACAGATTTGCCACTTTAATTGAATTATTAATAATAATGATACAGTCTGTAAACTGTTTATTTACACTACCGTAAGAAACGCTTGGCACAAGTCTCCGTATTATGCTATAATTCACCAACGTCAATGGAACAGTTCGTAAGGACACTTTCGTGGCTTATCGCTCAGTGTGTAGTAACAAACAGTGACTACACACCCACCCTCTTAATTAATTGTCCCAAATTAATTACACTGTTCCTCGCAGATTGAAAACAGAAGGATAAAGAATTCTACCTGCTGTTACCACAGACCTCTTGAGTTGCTCCACTTGCTTCGCATAATGCATAAAGAACACCTTGGATGACTACCAGCTGGTGTACAAACAAGGATGTTCAAAGTCCATATAATTGAAGAAATTTTATGGAGGAGGCAACTTCCCTCGGATCATGACTAGCGGGTGTAATGTATGGATCCGTTCTGCGAATAACACGGGTGATTTTTGCCCTTAGTTATAGATAACTTTGAACCCAGGGTTTCTCCTCTGAATAGCTGTCCTGCAATAAAATCTGAAGTTCTATGAAGATAGACCTTTAGGCACTCCACTGGACATAGAGATGCACCTTCCTTCAGTGGGCAGATTCTCTAGGAACCACAACTGTTGGTGGGTAGCTTGTTCTTGGTAAGAAAAGTTAGGTCTGGATATAGATTCTGTTCTCCCTCCAAGAACTGGTCGTGGCCTTCCTCTCTTGAGAGAGCCACTAATTCACTAACTCTGGCCCCCAAAGCAAGTACAATCAGAAATAGGACTTTTGATTCAAAACCTTCTAAGCACATTCCTCATTGTTCATTATTTATGCACAATGAAGAATCTTATCTAATGACTATGCAAAGGGTCTTTGGAGGCGCCTAGCATGGGCCTTCGTAATTCATTAAGAACGTCGTTAGAAAGGTCGACCTGTAAGGCATATAGTATCTGTCTTGTCAAGGCAGGCTTGAACAATAGTATTGTGTTGGCTGCTAAACCTTGGTCATGAAGGTGAATGAAGAATGATAAATAGGAATCTGTCTAGATTTCTTTTGGTTTCTTCGCCTTGACAAAGGATATCTGTTTCTTCCTTGAAGCCTTATAATGTCTTCTGGTTTCCTCCAAAAGTCTAAACTGACATTTAACACCGAATCTTTTTCTCATTGCTAAGGAGAGAAAATCATAAGATGTAGGTTCCGTGTTTTCTGTGATGAAGCGAAGACAGTCGGCTTTTGTACTCGATGAGACAGGGATGGATCCAGTAGCGGTACGAATTTTAGTCGTAGTTCCAATGCCAGAGGGAACCACACGCTATTTGGCCACTTGTGGGCCACTATTGCTGCTTTCCCTTTGAAGGATATCAGCTTGTCAAGGCCCTTCAAAAGGAGGTTGTGCGGAGGGAACAGATAAATACTGGACCATCTGTTCCAGTCTAGGGACATAGCGTCCACTGCCTCCACTAGCGGATCCTCGTATTGGGACACGTAACGATCTATTTTCTTGTTGTCTTTCGTCACAAAGAGGTCTATCTGCAGCTCGGGGACTTGACTCGAGATGAAGGAGAACGATCCTGCGTCAAGGGACCATTCTGACTCTATAGGTGTAAACCTAGATAGAGCGTCCGCTGTGACATTGCGGAACCCTTGAATGTAAACTGCTGACAGGTGCCATATCTTCCTTTCCGCCAAACGGAATATGGCCAACATCACTTGGTTGATTTGAGGTGACCTCGACCCTTGTTGATTCAGGCATCTCACTATCACCTCGCTGTCTAGAACCAGTCTTATGTGGGTCGAGTGGCGAGGAGATACTTTCTTCAGTGTCAGAAGTACTGCCATGGCTTCTAAAAAGTTGATGTGAAATGACTTGAAAAGATTGGACCAAGCTCCTTGGACTCTCTTCTGATGAGAGTGACCTCCCCAGCCTTCCTTTGAAGCGTCTGTGTGGATAGTTACTGACGGGAGAGGATGTTGAAGAAGTATTGATTTCTTCAATGGCCTGGCATTGGACCACGGCTTGAGAAGCGTTCGCAGTCGAGTCGGTAGTGGTCTTATTAGATCTCTTCGCACGTTTGATGAATATTTTCTCCAGATTCTTGTCGCATCCTTTAGGTGGGCTCTTAGCACTGGATCTGTTATCGAAGAAAACTGTAGAGAGCCCAGCACTCTCTCCTGTTCGCGTCTTGATATCCGTTTGGATTTCAAAAGTATCTTGACAGATCTTGCTATTTCTTTCCTCTTCTTCCTAGGAATGGAAAGTCGATGTGACTCCAAATTCCAGTGGATTCTCAACCACTGAAATTTTTGAGCAGGAAAAAGTCGAGACTTTTTTATGTTGATCTTGAATCCCAGATGTTCCAGGAACTGGATCGTTATCTTAGAGGCTTGCATGTATTCTGTTCAGGATGCTGCCCACACCAACCAGTCGTCCAAGTAGGCAACTACTTGGATCCCCTTACGCGTGATTGATGGACGGCTGCGTTCGCGAGCTTCGTGAAAATTCTTGGGGCTATGTTTAGCCCAAGAGGCATGGCTGTGAAGGCGTAAAGTTTTCTATGTAACTTGAAGCCTAGGTAGGAGGAGAGGTGACGATTAATTGGAACGTGCCAATAAGCGTCAGACAAGTCTATAGAGACAGTATATGCACTTTTGGGCAGTAGGGTCCTTATGTGTTGAAGTGTTAGCATTCTGAACTTGTAGTTCACTATGAACTTGTTGAATGGCGACAAGTCTAGAATGACTCTGAGTTTTTCTGAGTCCTTCTTTGGAACACAAAACAGCCTTCCTTGGAATTTGATGGACTTAACTTTCCGGATTACTCTTTTGTCTAAGAGCTCCCGGACATATTCTTCCAGAACGGGGGTTGACTGTTGGGAGAATTGAGGAAATTGAGGAGGAGGAGTCCTCCAGCTCCAACCTAGTCTATTCTTTATTAGGCTGTGGGCCCAGGGATCGAAAGTCCAGCGATCCCTAAATAGCTGTAGTCTCCCTCCTACTAGAAGTATCTCACTTCTGCTGTTGTGGACCTGAGGCCTTGCCTCCTTGACCGCGTCCTCCCTGGATCCCCTTCCTCTTGAAGGGTGTCTAGGAGAACCTCTGGCTGTTCCTCTAGCTTTTGAACGAAAGGAAGAAGTCTGCCTTTCGAAGGGTGGCTTAAAAACTGGTGACTGTGTCGCCACTTGTTGAGGTACCAACTGGTACGTGGTTGAAGGTTGTGCCACTATATGAGGCACAGCAGTCACAGGAAGTTGTTGTTGTTTTTGCTGTCGGTAGGGTTTAGTTGGCCGAGAGGATGGCCTAGGCCTTTTTGTCTTCTTCTTGGGTTGGGGACCCTCATCCGGAGAAGACTTTCTCTGAAGATCTAAGCTCCACTTTTTGAGAAGGTTCCTATTCTCTGTGGTGGCCTTGACTACTACTTCTTTAACCACTTCGTTGGAAAAGAGGTCTTTACCCCAGATACAAGAGGAGATCAGTTTCCACGGTTCATGCCTCACCGCAGCCGAGGCGAACACGAACTCTCTACACCCTCTCCTAGCTTTAATAAAGCTATAGAGATCCTTCGTAACTGTGGCCAGATGGGTTTTGGCCACTACCATGAACATATCCTGGTTTTTGGGGACACTTGCCATCGTTTCTAATGTCGTTTGCAACGACATTGATGCCGCTAGTGTTTCCTTCGTCTCTTGGTCTCTGCGCAAGAGAACCTTCGACAGTTTTGGAAGTTCCTCACCAAACTGACGTTCAGCAATATCAGCTTCCAGCTTCCCGACTGAAAAGGTAATGTGTATGCCCTTCCAGACTTCTTGGTCCAAGGGCAAGGTCAGAGATAATGGCTTGCACTCCTCCAATGAGGTACATGGTTTCCCTGCCTCCACCGCCTTTAAGGCTGCCTTATATCCCTTTTCCATGAAAGGAAAGGCTCTGGTAGGAGAGGCCACAAAGGAGGGAAGCTTCTTACTCAAGGCTGGCACTGTTAAGTTTGTGAAGCCCCTCTCTTTCACCGAGCTTGGTAGTAATGCCTGAGCTTTACTATGGTCAGAAACTATCACCTCCTTCGGCTCCGTCTCCTCCTTTGAGGCTGGCTCCTTCCTAAGACGGACATAGCAGTCCAGATAAGAATCTTTGTTGGGCCAAAATTCCACCTCTTCCAGGGGAATTGCTCCCAACTTTTCTGATATCACGTTTTCCCGGTTGTCATTGGTATCCGAGCACAAAGGAAGATCCTTCACGTTGAGTTGCTTTTGGGGCCCACGTGATGCTGCAAGTTTACGTATCTTCAGTTTCATTGCAGCTTCCTTCTCATCATATTTCCTTTGAATTTATTGGATCATCTCAACAATAGAAGAAAGAGTTCTTCCCAGTTCATCTGGGATAGCAGACAATGTAGAGGGAACAGGTTCTGGGTCCGGAACCGATGTAACAAGACACCTCGTTGATTTCTTCCTCTTTTACTTGAGGAGCCTGGGACAGCTCCTCCTCCTGACCTTCTCCTAGAAGGTCCTTTTCTGTAGAATCCGACACCTCCGACATCCTATCGTCCAATTGGATGTCTTTAAGGACGGCCGAGACTTCAGAATCTATCGGATTCTGGGCAGTTGGTATCTCCACCTGAGTCTGAGGAATGACTGCATCAGCCGATGCTTTAGGGAAAAGGTAGGCCCTCATCTTCTCATTTGGAAGGTAGGGGCCTGAGGTGTTTTTCTGAAAACCCCTCACCCAGGTTCGTACCTTTTCCCTGGCAGCATCCCTTGACTCCGTCGACTTAGGGTTGTCAAAAGCCTTGGTAATCAGGTTAGAATATACTGTACAAACCTGAGGGTCTCAATACCGGAGATCACCTCTGATGTCCACAGAAGTTCTTACTGGGGACATTACAGAACACACTCCCGCACTTCAGATGGTCCTCCTGTAAAGAGAAGAAAAATCCATGAGTATCAAGTGAAGGCTTTTCACTTTTATTAAAACATGTAGCTTATACAGTAAAGTTATAAAAGAAAGAATGAAAGACACATACTTGTATTTCCTCTCCAGTCAATTGCTGTAACCTCCCAAGATATTCAAACTAAGGTTAATTCTATTCTAGAATACCTTACGTAATTTACTAAACGGAAATTTAAGGTGTAGTTCACACCTTGAATTAAGTTTTAATATACGGGATAGAATAAATACAGAAAGAACTCACTTTTTATATATTTTACGGTCTCAACAAAAGGCTGTACAAGATAACATTAAGTATGTTGAAGAACTTTAGTGTTATCACAAACTCTGTACTGTAGTTTTATTAATGCAGTGTGTACTACACTACAAATATAGTAACTACTGTACATCGCATGCTGTTGTGCCGGCCAGCACGCGCCGGTGCGACGTGCCAGACGGCATTTACCCCTGTATAGTTTAAAGATATACTACCTTTAACTAATAGGTGGCAGGTCACTGGTTCGCAAATGTGTGCCGGCCGGCAGCTGAAAACACTAACACCCAGGCTGCCGGCCACTAATCGTAATGGCCAGGAGATATCGGGATGTGTTTCCACTGCCGGCAGGCAAAGTTAGAAAAACCCATGCCTGCCGGCAGTGCCTTAGAACCAGAGTACCTCCACCTGCCCGGCTGCCAGCTGTTAAGCCGGCAGTGGGCTAGGGGTACAACACATTAGTCAGAAAAACAGTATGGACGTAAGGTTATAAGGTGGCATTGCCATACGACCTTCCATCCAGAAAGAGTGAACCTATGGAAGGGGAGAATGTAGCATTTAAGCTTTCAAGGAATCCATAGCCTGCCAGACTCTACCGGCGAACATGGAAGGGAGACCAAGGGAGGTCTGGGGTTCACTCTGCCAAGAAAAAGGGGACTCTGCCGGCCGACACTTAATTGCCGGCCGGTAGAGTGCTGAGCCGGTCCTCCATCCTAACCTACACTAGGTACGGGAGTAGGACTGCGGCCAAAGATGCAATAGCTAGGCCATCACTAAGAAAGAGGAGGGGGGGAAGGGATAAGGGTCCTATAAACTTCGTTCTAGCAAGAGACGAACTCAGCAGTTAGGAAGCTCATCCTAACCTAGAGTTGTCTATTAGGGAGGAAGACTGGCAATACTTGTTATCCTCCTCCCAACCAGAACAAAGGTAGGTGAAGTTATTCCACCATGCAACAGAGAAAACTCATTCTCCAGCCCGAGAAAAACAACACAGGACAGTCTGCTAGACCACTAGAGGAAGGAATCATCTCGTACAGAATCCTTCAGACGTGGTCTAGGGAAGCAAAGCTTCCTGTGTCCGTACCTAACCTAGCAAAGGAAACTCATTCTCTATGCTAGGAAGAAGCAGACCACAGACTAGAAACTCTGATGTTCTGCCCTAACCCAAAAACCAGTCACTCTGGTTATCAGGTCAGGACAAACATATCCTAGTATAGTTATACCTGGATATTATTCAGATAGAACCGCTAGGATTAAGCCTCAGGCTTACTCAGAGGTAGAGAGGGATTGAACTTAGTCTCCGGAGGAGAAAAGAACAATCGGGGATGTGCGAAAGTATACTACTGTACCATAGGCTACTAACCTAGGTGCGGTGAGAATCGATTACCTAAATCACCTAATCCCTCTCGTATACAATCTTGGAAAGAAAATTCAACAATATCTATCATGTATAAAATATTTGCCTATAGCTTAAATAACATAACACTCGTAAAAACTTACATCATGCACGAAAGTACGAGGGCCATACGCCTAGGCTACTAAGCCTCGCGAAGGGCAAGATTGGTTACCTATATCGCCGAACTAAAAACTAATGACATCATATAAGCATTGCTAGAGGAGCTAGATAGCTAGATTATAAAAGCATAACAAACCGGGAACGTCGCTCTAGCTAACTAAATGACCCATAAATATACCCTAGGAAGCTACCTTTTAGGAACTTCCATCAGGACGACATGGCCTGAGCCCCAGAAAACAAAAGCTAAAGAAATTGGTGTCTAAACCAGTGACGG
>NC_090729.1:8596127-8598627 GCF_036898095.1 Palaemon carinicauda
ATATATATATATATATATATATATATATATATATATATATATTATATATATATATATATATATATATATATATATATATATACATATATATATATATAAATATATATATATATATATATATATATATATATATATATATATATATATATATATATATATATATATATGTATATGTATATAATATGTGTGTATGTATGTATGTATGTGTATGTATTTAAGTATCACTTTCTCTGTCATTTCTACTTATTCCTTTGGATCATATATATATATATATATATATATATATATATATATATATATATATATATATATATTTATATATATATATATTATATATATATATACACGAGGCCTGTCGGAAAACTATCCGACCTTAATCCAGAAAAAATAATTTATATACCTGACAGGATTTGGACCCTAATCCCCTTCAAAGTAGGCCCCTTGTGCTTGCACACACTTCGTCCACCGATCCATCCACTGCTGGAAACACCTCTGGAAGTCTTCTTTTGGAATGGTGTTCATCTTTGCCGTCGCGTTCCGCATTATCTCCTCTCTAGTCTCAAAACGGGTTCCTTTCAGTGGCGTCTTCAATTTTGGAAACAACCAGTTTCTGAACACCGTGATAACTTGAGATGAGTCATGGGTATACGGGTACGACCCAGAAACAAAAAGACAGTCGTCGCAATGGAAGCATCCCGAGTCTCCAAGGCCGAAAAAAGCGCGACAGGTGCCAAGCAAAATGAAGGTGATGCTTACTGTCTTCTTTGATATCCGTGGAATTGTACATCACGAATACGCACCGGAAGGACAAACAGTGACAAAGGAGTACTATCAAGATGTTCTCCGTCGTCTCCGTGACGCAGTTCGGCGCAAAAGGCCAGACATGTGGAGGGCGAAAAATTGGCAACTGCATCACGACAACGCCCCCGCACACTCATCCCAATTGATCCAACATTTCTTGGCCAAACATGGAATTCCAGTTGTTCACTAACCTCCCTACTCTCCAGACATGGCTCCTTGCGACTTCTGGTTGTTTCCAAAATTGAAGACGCCACTGAAAGGAACCCGTTTTGAGACTAGAGAGGAGATAATGCGGAACGCGACGGCGAAGATGAACACCATTCCAAAAGAAGACTTCCAGAGGTGTTTCCAGCAGTGGATGGATCGGTGGACTAAGTGTGTTCAAGCACAAGGGGCCTACTTTGAAGGGGATTAGGGTCCAAATCCTGTCAGGTATATAAATTATTTTTTCTGGATTAAGGTCGGATAGTTTTCCGACAGGCCTCGTATATATATATATATATATATATATATATATATATATATATATATAATATATATATATATATATATATATATATATATATATATATATATATACACTGTATATACGCAACAGTGTACATATGCATACGGAAAACATTCCCTGACTGAAGCTACTGGCCTCAAAGCCAAGACAAGAAGGCTTTGTTGTTCCTGTTATGAGATACTGTCACAAAATAAAGGAAGTTCTGTAGCTCGAAAGAAAGCACGAAGAGTAAACACATAATGTGAGAATTATGAGGGTAAACCTTTCCATTGTGTCAGTTGTTTCAACTTGAAACATTCAGTTTGAAGAGTATAAATTTGTGTATTTGATTGTTTTTTCTTATGTAGAAGCAAAACAGAACAAAATTTTAATTTTATACTTTTACTCTAAATACTACATGATTTCCTTCATCATACATGGATATCTTTTCACCAAGAAAAGTACACTATTGTTTTTTCAGAAGTAAAATGTTTACCAAACTGATTTATTTTTCTATTGAATTTATATAAATATAATCTAGGGTTAAAAGGATAGCATTTTTATTGATCTAATGATAATGTTTTCTATTTTTTTTTTTTTACTGATAGAAAGACAGAATTAAAAAAAAATATACCCCTTTTGCCAGCATGTGAAGATTATTTTCAGTAATAAATACAGCGTTTAGTTAATGTTCTAGTTTATTTTAATTAATTTCCAATATATTACAATAATATTTTGGTAAAAAGCCCATTTTGATAAAATTTGGAGACTTGAAAAAATATATATAATTCTTAGCATGTGTAACACATAGGTAACACATCGCTCGTTCAGAGACTCCCCTGTGAACCATATGTGGAGCACATCGCAGTCAACGTGTTTTCTCACGGAAATATTGGATATTTCAATATTATTTGGGACTTTCGTCAACAAATGTATTTTGTAAACAGTTATTTTTCATAATAAAAAATATATATCAAGTACACGATGCATACCATATAATATTATTGTATGAAATACAGATTAAATCACTAATAACTATTTAGAAACAATATTAACCGAGTGTTCTCATAATAAAATAGAGATTAGGAACACACTCAACTAACAGTAGGATTAAATGTAGCAGACAGTAAACCAGAAATTAATATTTTCAAATTACCAAAACGGATGAGCAATTAGAAATGAGTAGCTGGAGGAGCGAATTTGCAACTTAGA
>NC_090729.1:8624200-8626700 GCF_036898095.1 Palaemon carinicauda
GAAATAGTCTTGACTGTATACGAAGTAAACAATGAGGTGCCATTAGGACTTGAACGTTCAGGTAAACGCCCTTTATTTACAATACCTTATGGAATTTTATAGCACCTAAATACATAACCATATTGCTATCACATTACGAACTATAAAAAAACAAAATCAACAACAGCAAGAGTAATAATAAAAAAAATAATTATTAATAAATTGACAAAAAACAATTTCATTAGAGCTTGGTTGTCATAGTGATCAATCTATGAGTATTTTTTTCCTTTAGCTGCAATAACTTGGTCCAGAGAAACTAGCAAACGCTAGACAAGCTTTATCCACCGGATACTACCGCTAGAGAGTTATGAGGCCTTTTGACTGGCCAGAGAGTATTATATTGGATACTTATCCCTGGTTACGGTTCATTTTCACTTTGCCTACACGCACACTGAATAGTCTGGTCTATTCTTTACATAACCTGTCCTCATACACCAGACCACACAGATTATCAAAAAATTCTTCTTCACCTAAGGAGTTAACTACTGTAATGTAATTGTTCGGTGGCCACTTTCCTCTTGGTAAGGGTATAGGAGACTCTTTTAGCTATGGTAAGCAGCTCTTCTAGGATAATGACACTCCAAATTCAAACCATTGTTCTCAAGTCTTTGGTAGTGCCATATGGTCCTCCACTGTCTTAAGATAGAATTCTCTTGTTTAAGTGTACACTCGAGCATACTGTTCTACCTTATTTCTCTTCCCTTTGTTTTATTAAAGTTTTTATAGTTCATATAGAAAATATTTATTTTAATGTTGTTACTCCTTCTAGAATATTTTTTTGTCTTTTTTCCTTTCCTCATTGGGCTGTTTTCCCTGTTGGTGCCCCTGGGCTCTTAGCGTCCTGCTCTTCCAACTGGGGTTGTAGCTTATCAAGTAATGATAATAAAAACAATAATAAATTATGAAGGGATGGGTACACTTGATCCATGCTGTTTTTCTCATCATAATTATCATTTTGAACTTATACGGTGAAAATTTTTCCGTAATTAACTTCTGATTTTTTTTTTTCAAAACAGGGAAATCTTGCATTTTACTTCTAAAATTTAGATATATTTTCATAGGTTTATTAATATTTTTAATAACTAATTACGTTTTGTCAATTTATTTTCTATAAAACAAAATCCCAAATTAATATTTATAAAAATTCTGCTGATTAATTTTCCATTAAATGAAAGTATAACCTTACTATACAACCATTAAACTTCATGTTGTTTATTAATGTTATGAATACTGTTATTCAAATATTTATCATGTGATACTGCTGTTAAATAAAGTCTCTCTCTCTCTCTCTCTCTCTCTCTCTCTCTCTCTCTCTCTCTCTCTCTCATAATGGATAGTTAACCGTAAAATGGTAGTGGAACTCACATTGCATTTTTTTTTATTGTTTAATGGAATCGATACTATTTTCTTCTCCTTTCTTTTCTCGATCTACGTAGCTAGTAACTTTAGTATTAGCCTTAAAGTTAGTTCTTTGTCAGCACAATATTTTGTTTTAATTATTTTGTTTGAATACTGTATATTGGATAGTTATGGTGATAACAGTGACTTATCTAGACTCAATCTACTTTATAATTTCAGACATCAATAGTCACTGTGGAATAAACGCAAACATAGTAATAACAGTTTTCCTTTTGGTCTGGTTATATTCAATTTGGCTACATCTAGGCAGCCAGTACCAAATATATCATTTACACTCTGATCACATTCCCCACCAACCCGGAAACCCCCCCCCCCCCCTCTCTCTCTCTCTCTCTCTCTCTCTCTCTCTCTCTCTCTCTCTCTCTCTCTCTCTCTCTCTCAGCCTTTGTTTTGGTAAACAATTATCACTAATGAATAAGGTACCACAAGGTAAGAGAGAGAGAGAGAGAGAGAGAGAGAGAGAGAGAGAGGGAGAGAGAGAGAGAGAGAGAGAGATATCCTTTTTTTATTCAAAACTAGGAGAGAAAAAGAAAAGATAATTTCCTACATAACTTGCATATACCTTATGATCAATCCCAAAGCCCATCTTCACCCCAGCTAAGACTAAGGAAGGCCACATAGCTATTGCGGATAATTTAATAGGTAGAACTATAGGTTTCCCATGACTCCCATTCTAGGCTTACAGGGTTGGGGAGGTTTTGAGCCATTATGGAAATTTTGTTAGATCTAAATTCTTATCCCCAAATCAGGAGTCAGAAAAGAATTACATATCATTTAGATCGAATATTTAATGAAGAAATATACATTTGCTTGAATGTTCTTAAAATTAAAATGAGTTACCAAATATTGATATTTCATTGGTTTCATATTTGAAAATTTATCCAAACATTACTTGTTTTTTTTTTTTTTTTCATTCAGTCATTTGAAAAATAAAGAAAAAACAAATTCCAGGAAACGTCGGAAAGAGATCTAGGTATTGAACCCTACACTTTTAGATACGACTGGAGGTACGTTCCAATCATTAAACTGATTATCCATTTCG
>NC_090729.1:8631700-8636700 GCF_036898095.1 Palaemon carinicauda
GGTGAACTAAGAAAGCAGAAAATTAAATCACTAATGCAAGGTTTTCATGTGCAGAAAAATATGTTTATTCAGAAAAATAAAGAGGCACAGGACGTAACAGAAGTGAGTTATGAAATTGCAAACCTGATTGCTAAACATTCCAAGGCATTTTCAGAGGGGGATTTCATTAAAAAGTGTATTCTACTTGCTGCTCAAAAACTTTCTCCAGATGTTTTGAAAAAGTTTGAGAATATCAGTTTGAATCGTATGACAGTGCAACGTCGTATTGTTGATTTGTCGGGTGATATAGTAGACCAGTTGAAGGAGAAAAGTAAACAATTTGTGTACTTCTCCCTAGCCACTGATGAATCTACTGATGTTGCATCTACGGCTCAGCTACTTGTATTTGTACGTGATGTGACAGAGGACTTTTCTATTCTTGAGGAACTCGTAGGGCTCAGTTCATTGAAGGGCAGACAACTGGTAGTGATTTACTTAATGGACTTTTAGAACAAATTTCGTAATTGAGTTAGATTTGGACAAGTTAGTAGGAATATCAACTGATGGGGCTCCTGCAATGATAGGCAGGCAGAATGGATTGGTGCAGCTATTGATTAAACACCTTGTAGAGCGAAAATATGAACTGAAACAATTTCATTGCATAATACATCAACAAGATTTGTGTGGAAAAGAACTGGACTTTGATCATGTAATGAAAGTTGTAGTTTCTACAGTCAATTTTATCAAGTCACGCTCAGCTTTGCATCACCGGCAATTCAAGCAATTTCTTGATGAAATTGAAGCAGAATATGGCGATTTAGTGTTTTTCACTCAAGTAAGGTGGTTAAGCAGGGGAAATACGCTGAAAAGATTTATCAGTCTTCTGGATGAAATTGAGATATTTCTAATGAAAAGAATAAGATTGTATCAGAACTTACAAATGCTGACTGGCTTTGTGATTTGTCATTTCTTGTAGATCTCACAAGTCATTTAAATAACTTGAATCCTAAACTTCAGGGGAATAACCAACTTATTTCTCAGCTAGCCAATTATGTGACAGCTTTCGAACAAAAACTAAAATAGTTTCAGTTACAGATAGTTAAAGGAGAGTTAGGACACTTCCCAAATTACAAACTTATGTGTGAGAAACACAAAGTATGCAATAAACATGAATATTATGCAGCAAAATTAGGAAAACTTTGGAGGCCTTTGAGAGCCGATTTGAGGACCTAAAGGAAGAAGTCAATGATTTGAAGTTGTTCAGCAACCCTTTTCTGTATCTTCTGATGAAGTAGAATTCGAAGCACACCTCGAACTGATTGATCTTCAGAATAATGACAGCCTTCGTACCAAGTATAATGAAGGGGACTTGCTCAACTTTTATAATTGCTTGGCCAAAAATCAGTTTCCTTATTTGAGAAACAAAGCTGCTATTTATGCAAGCTTATTTGGCTCTACCTGCATATGTGAACAAACATTTAGTCTGCTCAACCAGACCAAGTCAAATATTCGTAGCAGGCTAAGTGATCAAAATCTGCACTCTGTTTTAAGACTGGCAACCACAAATTTCCATCCTAACATAAAAAACTTGTACATGAATCTCAGTGTCAAAAATCTCATTAAAACAAAACAGGTGAGCAACTGTGTTTTTTTTATCTTTAAACATTCTACAAACTATTTATCATTTCATGTAAAATCTAGTCTAGTGGCCCTCGACTAGATATATGTTTGATGATGTGGCCCGAGTAGCTCAAAAGGTTGTGCACCCCTGGTCTAATCTACCTTAGCCAAAAGGAAACCAACTATAGATCAATTTCAGTGCAGTAGTTGACCTCTTGAGAGAAGAAGAATTGTTTGGTAATCTCAGTGTTTTTAGTGTACTTTTTATACAGAAATAAAATGAGATTGTCCGTTGCTCGATTGTGGGCCTTTCTCCATAATCACAATTTTTTTCAGAAATACAACAACAATCATAATCTTACCTGGTGTAATTGCTGTAGGTAATATAGTTGCATTCATATACTGTATATTACCAAAAACTAGTTATTGCCTACCATGCAAATTTTAATTAACTCTTCCATATGATTATTTAATAATATCGAATTTTAGGAGAATTGAAAGTCTACATTAAGACAAGGTATAACTGTGTAACAGGAAATATCAACGTCATGAAAGTTATATTTAGAGACCACAAATATTAACAGTAGATTGTCTCAAAAAATAGAACCCTCCTAGGGGTGTGGCTGGGGCGAACTGGCACCAGAAACGGCATTAGAATGAAATTCCATTGGTATTGTCTTTTGAAAATATAACACAAATCTGGTCGTATATAATATTTGTACAGAAGCACGTCCCAAACTATACGTAGATTTCTCTATGATGTTTAATCGAAGACAGATCGGAAAATTAGGAATATGAGAAGATATGCAAGCTTGCATATTGTTTAAAAGTCCTGAAAGGTATTTTGATGACATTTTTATATCTTAATTGATATTTTATTTGAGATATTAACTTACTTCCTTTATTTTTTTTTTTTTTTAAACAATGCTGTATCCTATCCTTTTACGTTCGTGATAGAAATGTTAAAGGATTATATTCTTCTCCTTAATATTTCATTATCATATTTTATTTAAATATATTTTTGCACAAAACTTGATAAAAGTAGAGCGCAATATAAAAATAAATTTTACCTACTAAATGAAACTGAAGAGAACAATATAATAGGAATCTATTGCCCTTCGGAACAGTTGCCATTTAATGAGAGGAAGCCTTACGCTAATGGAGCTTAAAAATCTTGTCTTTAAAGGGAGAACAAAATTGTAAGAGGCCACATGGTTTTTACTTCGATGTTTAAGAACTTTTTCTACTTTTTTTTTAACCCATATACACATATTGGCTTATTTTAGTTAATCTAAGACAAACTATTTCTTGAAAAATTCAAATTTGTAGTTGTCAACTAATAGACAGTAGGATAGTATTTTGAACATATGCCATCTGGAAGACGGTACCGGAAACTAGATAATTATTGATATATGGCAAGTTGTACACACACTTAAACACACACACGCATATATATATATATATATATATATATATATATATATATATATATATATATATATATATAATGTATATATGATAAATTTTCCACATTTAAATGTTTTTCTTATTTCAAATAAGCCATATATTTTATTACATAAAAGTCTGGATTCTTTTACCAACCTCGGAATCAGAGTTCCAGGCGATATCACCCAAAAACTATAGCATCTGACCAGTCGGGTTTCGAGCCCTGGTCTGGGATACTTGTATGACAGTGGCACTACCACTTAGCCATGAAGATACTATCGTCTTTGAGTGATTTCACTGGGGCTCTGATCCCGAGGTCGGTAAAAGAATAAAGACTTTATTGTATTGATATATATATATATATATATATATATATATATATATATATATATATATATATATATATATATATATATATATACACACACACATATATATATATATATATATATATATATACATATATATATATATATATATATATATATATATATATATATATATATATATATACACACACACACACACACACATATATATATATATATATATATATATATATATATATATATATATATATATATATATATATATATATATATATATATATATATATATATATATATATATATATATATATATATATATATATATATATATATATATATATATATATATATATATATATATATATATATATATGAACATATATCACAAGCACACATGATTTTAAACAATGTAAATATCACCCACGAATGGCATTTAATACCGAATTCTATCTTGGGAATATATATCCACTTGGAATTCATTTTACGGTAACAGCTTCTGGCCGGGTGGAGATTCGAACCCCCACCTGTGTGGCTGGAAACTATGCCTACAGTGATTCTACCGAGTGAGCTATCAAGAAAGATGAATTCCAAGTGGATATATATATTCCCAAGATAGAATTGTGTATCAAATGCCATTCGTGGGTGATATATATATATATATATATATATATATATATATATATATATATATATATATATATATATATATATATATATATATATATATATATATATATATATATATATATATATATATATATATATATATATATATATGCGTAAAAATCACAGAGAAACGTGATGCTGAGATGCAAGAGAACCAGAGAGAAAATGAAAATATGAAATATAAGATTAAGACATGACTAGCTTCAAGATACTCCTTTAGTCATCTGAGGAAGTAACACGAAACTAGTCAGAACTTAAGATTATATTTCAGTTTTTATTTCATTTTCCTTGTGGAATATATATATATATATATATATATATATATATATATATATATATATATATATATATATATATATATATATATATATATATATATATATATATATATATATATATGTGTGTGTGTGTGTGTGTGTGTGTGTGTGTGTGTGTGTGTGTGTGTGTGTGTGATATGGAGCTTTAATGCAGAAGGTTTTGAAATTTTATACATCCACACCTTTAAATCTCCTATTTAAGGAAATCTTAAAAGTCAAGAAAATAATAATTACAATCGTTGCCATTCGCCGCTAATGTTCCATAAAGTTGAACTAATAGTTTTTAATTTTCAATCTGTTTTAACAATAAGTGATTAATCAGACAAGGAACTGTTTTATGGCCCGGAGTCGAAACTAAGCCAATTTTGAATAGTTTAAGGGGTTTTCAATATACTTGCAATTTAAGGTCAATTCTATGTATACCATCAGTAAATAAGTATTGGATCCCATTCAAGTATCGATTAGTGTATTTGACATATAACTCCTCCTGTGCCTCTTTACAACTTTCGATCTTTTTTTATTAGCTTCCCCAGGAAGAAATAAAGAAAAAAAGAATAATATAAATTATTTCGGTTCATTTATATGCAAGAATAACTCCCTCAAAGTGTTACAAGGAGCCAAGATGTTCACGTCAAGTTTTTAT
>NC_090729.1:8644200-8649200 GCF_036898095.1 Palaemon carinicauda
AATCAAATACACACACACACACACACACACACACACACACACACACACACACACACACACATATATATATATATATATATATATATATATATATATATATATATATATATATATATATATATATATATATATATATATATATATATATATATATATATAATTTTCATAAAACTAGTTTAATGGGACACAAATCAGCTTATATTTAGCATATTGATTAGTATTCCAATTGTGCTATGAAGAAACTTGGGCATACGTGTCAAACATAAATGTGATTCGATTGCAAGCAATTATCTCTCTCTCTCTCTCTCTCTCTCTCTCTCTCTCTCTCTCTCTCTCTCTCTCTCTCTCTCTCTCTCTCTCTCTCTCTTCTTTATTGTTTACTAGTCGTGAACTCCATCCTTAGGATTCCTCGTGATATTTTTCATGGGCCATAGAAAGAGGAATAACTAATTTCCAAATTCTATCTTTACCTGTTTGTTTTTTTTACTCCGATATATCTTCCTTCGAATTTTCTTTGCAATTCATCAATATGATTTCTAATTTGTCAGATGTAGCATCCTTTTCTGCTAGGATCTTCATGTATTTTGTTTTATATCTATTACTGTATTTAGTATATTTTATAATTTTTTTTTCATATCTTCTGGAATTAACAGGTTACTGAAATGACTTTACATTTTTTTATACAAATAATGCTAACCTTCGGTTTGCCTAAATACTTAAAGAAAAAAAAACAATATTTAAATTCCTTTATATTTGCTAAGAGCTTAACAAAAGAAGTAATGAATCTGATCTTTTATAATTAGAAAAATTCTTACGCTTTTAATGGTTTCCTTTAATTAGCAGGAAAAGGTCCTTCAGACTATAGCATATTTATGAAAATAGTTAGGCCTTTACATAATCGTCAGTTAAAAAATATCTTACTGTATGTCGTTTTATATAATTCATTGTAGATATGTCACGATAGTATTAAAGAAAACATTTCTTCCTAGACAGAATATAACTGGGTATGACCTCATTTGAATATTATTCATCTGTCGGTGCTTATTCTATTTATAAATTGTGTCTGTTTATTCCATTCCTATTCTATTCATCGTATTTCTCTCGGAATTCATTTGAAGGTCTTCCCGAAATGAATTAAAAGTTTAAAATCAATGATGGCCAAATCTCTCATATAATTGGTTTTCAATGTCTTCTAATCAATGGGAACTTGACCATGGGATTCCGTTAATCAATCATCTTATAGTCTCACTTTTTGCAGTTCATTGTATCATTTGGGATGACGAGTACGTCGACCACATTGAAAAGAAGTTAATTATGACAATGTAGGTGATGATGATTAAGGCGATGATGACTGTAAGGGGATTATGAAAATGATAATGGCGGTGTAATAATTATTATGATGATGTGGATAAGAAAGACATTTCTCCTCACTAGTAATGACTCATATGGAAGGTTATATGTGCCAATGTTATTTATGAGGATTTTCCCTAATCCATGATAATTATTTCATGATTTTAGAAGGACTAGTGAAGGCGAATAGTTTTTTTATGTATGACACAAGTTATAGCCTTGTAAAAATTCTTGAAGGAAGATATGGCGAAATTATATCTTTTATGAACAGTGTAAAATAAATTCTATAAATCTGGTCAAAACATTCTTGATAATATGTACGGCTTAAAAAAACTTTCTGTATTGAATATATATTTTCTCAGATATGAATTCACTTTAAGATATGGACAAGATTCTAATACTGGGGAAGTGAGAGCTTTTGAGTTAATGGAAAAGGTAAAGAAAGCCGATTTTTATGTTATTAATAAAATAGGAAGGTTCAGCAAACTACGGGGCCATAATAAATCTTCTAGCTTTCCAATTACTTGATAAAAGACAAAAAAATTAAAATAAACTATAAAGTTTATACAATAATGGCATATACAGACATAAATGTTTTGCAGTGAATATTACTATGGTTTCCTTCCTTTCCAAGCAGGTTATCATTTAACCACCAGTGATATAGGAAGCAATTATTTGCATCTGGTTTCGCTCTTGCGAATACTCATATCTGTGTGCTTTGGCTTGCAATGGTTTAAGGATTATCCGAACAACGCTAGGTGTCGTTGAATCCCTTTGTTGAAGTTGCAAATACTTGTTTCAGTAGCAAATATTATCATTTACAGGAAATTTATCAATCTACTCTGCACTATGTTCGCCTTCCACTCATAAACAAAAGATTTTTCAATTCTATGTTTATTTTTTGTTTTTCTACATTTCTTTCAAGTAGATGTTCTTTATCAGGACACTGATATTAGACAAGGTATAATGCTAAGATATTAATCATTTGTGCTCTCCCAAATTATTCTTTATTCTTCCTCAAGGACATTGGTCACTATGATTTCATTTAAAGGTCACAGGTTAAGGTGCCTTGTTTCAGTTAGAGTTTCATAGGAATAGATGAAAATGCGCTGCAGCGTTGCAAGATCCTGTGCCCTGCTGCAAGGCCACGCAATCTATAAGCAAGCCAGCAAGTCCAATCCCCATTGTGGTGCCCAACCACACCAGTGGCCTCCCAGTGAACAGCATAGCCTCTGTGACGAGCCACATAACATACACAGAAGGGAAGGTCCCCTAAGATGCCATTCATGAGACGTTGAAAAGTGGCCCCAGCATTACGAAGGCCAAAACAGTAGTAACTGAAGGTATATGTACCGAAGGGAGTGGTGATGGCGGTCTTATGGATGTCTTCTGGGTTCAGAAGCACCTGGTAACACCCCTTCAGGAGGTCGAGCGTGGAGAAAATCTCCGCTTTGTGCAGGTAGGAGGTCACGTCTGCGATATTTGTGAGGGGGTAGTGATCCAGTTCTGTTTGCATGTTCAGGCGCCTATAATCCCCACACGGAAAGAGGGAGCCGTCTTTCTTCCGGACAATGTGTAAGGGTGACGACCAGGGGCTGGAGGCCTTTTGGGAAAGACCCATTTCTTCCATTTCAGCGAAAACCTGCTTGGCGGCTACCAATCAAACTGGTGCCAGATGTCTGAATTTGGAGAAGACTGGGGGTCCCGTCGTGTTGATATGGTCATAAAAACCATGTTTGGCAGGAGCTGTGGGCGTTTGGCGAAGTTCTGGACGGAGAACTTCCCAGTACGACGGGAGGAGGAGGCCATAGGCATTCGTGGGTGCGCTGATGTGGAGAGCGAGGTTGGAGGGCGCGGGTTGAAGAGGTGTCGACAAGTACGAGTCTGTGTTGACCAATCGTCAGTGGGCGATATCGACCATAAGGTGGAAATGGGAGAGGAAGTCCGCCCTGAGGATTGGCAATGTGACGTCAGCAACGAGAAACTTCCAATTAAATTTTTCGCTTCCTAACGATAATGTGAGGTTCTCGTAATCATAGATGGGTATTGCAGATCCGTTGGCAGCTACCAGGTGGACATCAGCAGACTTAGACAGACTAAGTCGTCTCCTGAAGAGTTCCCTTGGCAAAAGAGAACGACAAGCACCTGTGTCTATCAGAAATCGCATGCTCGTTCCTGCATCATGTAAAAAGAAAAGATTAGAAACACGGGAGGCCACCACCAAGAGCAATGGCCTACTTACACGTTTTTTGGCCAATGACAATCCTTAGCACATTTCTTCACGGCAGCCCCGAATCTGGAGTGGTAGTAGCAAATCTGTGTGCAATGGGCGGCAGTAAGTGGCTGTAGAAGTCGTTGGTTGGGGCGCGAGCAAGTGATGGGTGATGGATGGCTTTATCACCGCTCTGGCACGTCATGGTGTAGGCATGTGTGTCCAACTGTATTCATGTCAGCTTCGGTTGACGTAAAATAGGTGTCCTCTTCGTCAGGAGTGAAAGCGTTGATGGAGGTCTTGAAAGTTGTGAAGTGGATGTACATATGGGTGTCATCTTTGATCAGCAAGTCCTTTATGGGTAAACTATCGACATCGGGTATGGCAGCACGTACAGGTTCAGGTAAACGGCGTACCCAATGGGCACAAAGTAGGTCCACCTCACGAGGAGAGCCATCTGCAGCAGGTTGCAGGTAAGCGATACTAGTCATTTATCTGAGGGCGAGCGAAGCCCTTTGGTACCCCAACAGTTGTTGAGAGAGCTGAAAAAGCTTTGCTATACGGTCTGCGGCCAATGGCGAGTACTGCTGCAGAAGGTGTGTTTTGAGGGTGTCATACGCTATTGGGGTGTCTGCTTGATCACAAAGCTAGTCGGATATTTCCGGGAAGGTGTCCTCGGGTATCTCCGTGAGAACATAATCTGCTTTGGAGATTGAGCGAGTGACACCCTTGATGCGGAACTGGACTTCTGCGCGCTGAAACCAAGCAAACGACTCTCCGCTGGCGACAAACAAAATTTTGAATAGGGTTGCACCAACTTCCGTGGAGTCCTTCATGGTAACAGTGAAGGGGGGAGGCGGGAGGAGCGAGTCGACCCCCGGAGTCACCAATGTGACGAACCAAAAGAGGTTGTGAGCCAAAGGCAAGATGAATGCAACTGAGTACTTTATTATGGACACATCGGGTATATATACACACTAGGTCCCGGCAAGGTCACAAAATACAATCAAGCCACACTTGTCCGTTAAATCTGCTTCATTCCTGATATTTCGAGTGTTTGACACTACGATACGAGTTCTTTTGTAAGACATGAGGAATCCATATGTATTGTTGAACAAAATATGAGCCTTACGGCAAATCAATTTAGATTAGTATTCTTTTTTCAATCAAGGAAAGGAATGTAGTGGTATTATTCTTCATACAAATGTTTCCATTCATTTGAGTTGATGATAAATAAAGTAATCATCAGTATCACTACAAGCCTTGCTTTTCCATTAACAATTTTTACATCTTATGTAATAATTTATGATATTCCAAAAAATCTTGAGGTTTTTGAATGATTTCTGTGTTTTTATAATACAGGTGACCAAAGTAAAAAATCTTCGATAAATTCTCTCTCTCTCTCTCTCTCTCTCTCTCTCTCTCTCTCTCTCTCTCT
>NC_090729.1:8669200-8671700 GCF_036898095.1 Palaemon carinicauda
TATTGATTCGTATAAAATGATTTCATTGGTTATTATAGTCAAGCAGCAGGCAAGTTCATTATTAAAAAAGCCTATTAAATTCATGACTGCTTCTTAGACAGATGAAATAAACTACATCTGGAGAAGTTATTTCTATTTAAGTCCAAAGACTACTGGAATTCAGTTTCTTTCTGCTACTAATTTCAACCATCTTTTACCAAGGTCATAATACGTTTAGAATAAGATATCTCCATCGTGTTACATCGTTGTACTCCTCCACAAATTATTTTCTTTCTCCAAAGTTTTTTTTTTCTTCCTTGTGATGTTACATTTGAATTTCCATTTTGCGACCTTTTTACTTTTGGTATTCCACGAATATTCCTATATTTGATGCCTTTGAATTCTACTAAAGAAAAAAAAAAGCGTCTAAAGCATTTATTGGTTGCTTGATAACCCAACTATTGTTGCATAAATATCCACCTTGCAAACGTTTCTTAATCGAAGATAAATCTGTAAACCAGTAAAAAATTATTGTAGTTACTAATAGATAGAATTTTGTATTTTTTCCCATTGTTAGATATCTATTTATTTAGATAAAACAAAGGGGAATAATAATATCAAAGTAAAATAAAATGTTTATCATTATAATCTTTTATGTTAATTGAATAAAGGTATTTTAGAAAATAAGCATAGTATTGTTGATTTAATATTACTTACTACGAAGGGTTTTGATGTATTTGAACACTGACAGATATTGTCTTTCTTTGATAAGAAAAAACGATATTTAGAAACGAATACCCTTTATCTTGTATCTTTTAGATTTGATTGTCGAACTTATTGTGGACCTTCCATTTAAAAATAATGAAATTATTATGGTAGGAAAATGTAAAATACCCGAGTATATGACAGATGTTACGATATCTCTCTAGTTCGGTTTGAGAAAAAATGAACTACGTAGGTTTGTACAGTATGCACCAAAATTGGTGATACTTTTTTTCTTTATTTTTGCATCAGCCGAGCGTTGTTCCTAACTCGGCACATAGTATTGAAATTTATATTTCACTTGGTAGACCTATGTATGTATGAGGAAACTTTGGCCCATTGTTTTTGAGATTTTATTATTGAAAAGTATTAGATCGTTAAAGAAAATCTTGCTAGAATAATATTAGTGAAATAAATTTAAATACGATAGCATAGGACGAATTTCTCTATCATCGATGCTCCGTGAGACTTTTCGTGGAGCTGTCTGTCTGGATTGACAGATAGTTAATACATTAATGCAATAATGTTTGAATTCTCCTATTGGCCTCGCTAGTAGAGCCCCAAGGTAAAACCACTCAAAGACAATAGTTTCTGACTGGCTTGGAATCAAACCCTGATCCAGGAAGCTTTCAATAACTGTGACATAGCACTTTACCACGTAAAAAGATAAAAGTCAATGACAATTGTCCTGTACTTACATACCTATCGAATTTAGGTTTCTTGTACTTAGAACTAAATCAGCCCATTTTCACCATCGTAGCTAATGAGTATGTTTGAACTTGGTAATCGATTAATGATAAATTTTGCACATTTAGAAAAGATTTTCATATTCAAATCATGGTTAAAAAAATGCCGTGTTAGACCATCTCTGAGTTGCTGCGCACCTTTGTGACGTCATTGGTAATTGTCTGTAGAAGAAATCGAGGAAAACACGTTTTAGGGTCACTATAGTAGGTGTTTCCAACCATAGCATATTTTTCTTTCTTTCGTGACCGAGGAAGATAACTTCTACCTTAATCTTCGAGTACTTTACTATTTGAAGATTATAAAGTCCATAATCCTTTTAAATGCCTTCCTGCATCGTTAATCCGTGCCAGGTGTCTCTCACAAGGTAAAAATGATAGAACCTCGCATTTGTTTTTCTATTATTACCTATTCCATGTTTTTCTCTGTTTTTATTTATTCATTTTTTTTTGGGGGGGGGGGATGGGTTAAGGAGATAACAGAATTCTGTTTAAAACTTATACTTCTTTAATGAAAATAATCAAAGAAATATTGAATAATATTTACAAGCTTTTATTTGGAAATTTCCTATTTTACTATTTTTCTATATTTTCGCTTTTGACTTCTTTCGCAGGAGATCTTCCTGTTTAAGATTCTTATCCTAAAATACATTAATTGGAGTTGGAAGACTATTGAGCTCATACCTGAGATTTCTTTTGTAGTATGTAGGCTTAAAGTGGGAGCTACAGACCCAAGCATGTTTAACATTAACTGCTATGCGATTTCAAAACTGAAGCCATTTCTGTTGCACCTCCTGATCTCTAGGAAATCGATGAAATTTCCCATTTTGGTATTCCTTTCTCCTTTTACCTGATCTGCAGCCACACAAGGAACAAGTAACATGACTCCTCAAGACCTAGAAGATTAACGAGGATTTATCCAGACATTAACCAGGTGGATGAAGACCGAGTGGTTAAGAGAGCTTGAGTTCTTATTGTTCTCCCGAATAGAGTCAAATACAGAATGATGACATCTC
>NC_090729.1:8676700-8689200 GCF_036898095.1 Palaemon carinicauda
GGATATACATATTACTTTTTTCGCTGTTTTGTATATTCTTGTATAATAACTTTTTCCCTAATGTGACAACCTTCATCTATTATTCCATTCAAACCATAGGATCCCCATTTACAGAAACGAATATCTGAGTCACAAATTTACACGTGTCAGTTATCGTGTGAAGTAATTCTTTAGTACCTCACCAGTCTCAAAATTGGTAAAGTGAGAGAGAGAGAGAGAGAGAGAGAGAGAGAGAGAGAGAGAGAGAGAGAGAGAGAGAGAGAGAGAGAGACCTAACAATACTCTGTTATGGAGTACTAGGTTATCATCCATCAATATAAAATGTCTGTTCAATTTCTTTGCATAAATTATCACCTAATGTTTTTCTTGAGAGCTTCTGATACTAAATGGATTTTGAGCGAAGCGAAAAATCTATCTTTGGGTGAGGTAGCCACGTCGTCCTGATGGAAATTCCTAAAGGGTAGCTTCCTAGGGTATATTTGACTGCAGTGATATTCCCAGAGAATTTTACCTTAAGGTATCCAAAATTCTTACTCTTGGAGAAAATATCCCTAAATAATCTCATAGGGATATCGCATAATATCAGAGGACGTATTCTTGACACGTCACATAGCTATCTTCACCCCAAACAGTTTTAACGCTTCGAGGGGTTACAGTGACAAGAATCTGAAACGAGAATGAAAAGAGAGCCGCTCATAAGGCATCTCTCCTATTCCGTTTCCAGTGTGTATCCGAGGAAGGCGGTAGCGCTCTCTTTATTTCTTGTAGTGATATGCGAGGTGCTACAGATACTGTATTATAGGGAGGGGTCAATAAGCCCTTTTACAATAAAAGGAAGGGCAGGTCCATCAGGACGACATGGCTACCTCAGGCCATGTCGTCCAGAAGGAAGTTTACCAGAGCATTACTGTATCTGTGGATTCTCAATCGGTGCCGTACTCTCAAGAAAGTATTTTCCTGGTCCGTCTAGACCTAGAGACCTATGATGTTACCGTCATACATCAAGTCATCTAAGCATTAACTATGTTAGTGCTTCCTGCCCCCTACAGGGAAGAGTCGTACTAGACTCTGGAAAAAGTCTCGAGGAGTACATAATAACTATTTATGACAAAATGACAAGCTTGTATAGTGGTCTCGCCATATACATTATAAAGCAAATTTGTATAAGAGTCACCAATGTCAAAATGAATTTGTGACATCTTCCCCCAATATGACTACTCTTATTAACTATTGGATAACAGTTGTATCCGCATAGGAACAAATTTTGCATAACGACCAACATCCCGTTAGGGTACCACGTCAACCCTTCCTAAGGAAGGATTAAGGTGAGTGGACTTTTGCTTGAATCAGGGAACAATCTTAAAAACATACCATGATAAAAATATCCATATTTTAATCTTAATGCTCAGTACATTTCTAATAAAATGAGTGTGCGCGAATAAAACGTAGCGTTCACTATGAACTGATTTATTAAAATTTAATAAACGTACATATCAGATCAACATTTATAAAATTTATAAAATGTGTATAATATGCATTAAAGCATAAAGAAAACAGTCAACAGAAAATATTGTTTCGTCTACTAGGAAACAGATTTGCCACTTCAATTGAATTATTAATAATAATGATACAGTCTGTATACTGTTTATTTACACTAGCATAAGAAAAGCTTGGCACGAGTGTCCATATTATGCTATAGTTCACCGACGTCAATGGAACAGTTCGTAACGACACTTTTGTGGCCTATCGCTCAGTGTGTAGTAACTTACAGTGACTACACACGCACCTTCTTAATTAATCGTCCCAAATTAATTACACTGTTACTCGCAGATCTAAAACAGAAGGTTAAAGAATTCTACCTGCTGCTACCACAGACCTCTTAACTTGCTCCACTTGCTTCGCATAGCGCATAAAGAACACCTTTGATGACTACCAGCTGGTGTACGAACAAGGATGTTCAAAGTCCATATTATTAAAGAAATTTTATGGAAGAGGCAACTTACCTCAGATCATGAATAACGGGTGTACTGTCTGGATCCGTTCTGCGAATAACACAGGTGATTTTCGCCCCTAGTTATAGATAACTTTGAACCCAGAGTTTCTCGTCTGAACAGCTGTACTCCCATAAAGTCTGAAGTTCTATTAAGATAGACCTTTAGGCACTCCACTGGACATAGAGATGCATCTTCCTTCAGAGGGAAGATTCTCTAGGGACCCCACCTGTTGGTGGGTAGCTTGTTCTTGGTAAGAAACGTTGGGTCTGAAAATAGATTCAGTTCTCCCTCCAAGAACTGGACGTGGCCTTCCTCTCTAGATAGAGCCACTATTTCACTAGCTCTGGCCCTCAAAGCGAGTACAAGCAGAAATATAACTTTAAATTCAAGACCTTTTATGAGCATTCCTCATTGTTCATTATTTATACACAATGAAGAATCATATCTACTGACCATGCAAATGAACTTTGGAGGCGCTGAAGGGCTAAGCCTAGCATGGGTCTTTGTAGTTCATATGGTATCTGTCTTGTCAAGGCAGGCTTGAACAATAGAATTGTGTTGGCTGCTATACCTTGCTCATAAAGGTGAATGAAGAATGATAAATAGGAATCTGTCGAGATTTCTTTTGGTTTCTTCGCCTTGAAAAAGGATATCTGTTTCTTCCCTGAAGCCTCATAATGTCTTCTGGTTTCCTCGTAAAGTCTAAACCGACTTTTAACACCAAATCCTTTTCTCATAGCTAAGGAGAGAAAATCATGAGATGTAGGTTCCGTGATGGAGCGGAGACAGTCAACTTCTGTACTCGCTGAGACAGGGATGGATCCGGTAGCGGTACGAATTTTAGTCGTAGTTCCAATACCAGAGGGAACCACACGCTATTTGGGCCACTTGAGGGCCACTATTACTGCTTTCCCTTTGAAGTTTCTCAGCTTATCAAGGACCTTCAAAAGGAGGTTGTGCGGAGGGAACAGATAAATACTGGCCCATCTGTTCCAGTGTAGGGACATAGTGTCCAGTGCCTCCGCTAGCAGAGCCTCGTAAGGGGACACGCAATAATCTATTTTCTTTTTGTCTTTCGTCGCAAAGAGGTCTATCTGCAGCTCCGGGACTTGACTCGAGATGAAGGAGAATGATCCTGCGTTAAGGGACCATTCTGACCCTGTAGGTGTAAACCTGGATAGATCGTCCGCTGTCACATTGCGGAACCCTTGAATGTGAACTGCTTACAGATGCCATTTCTTCCTTTCCGCCAAACGGAATATGGCCAACATCACTTGGCTGATTTGAGCGGACCTCGACCCTTGTTGATTCAGGTATTTTACTATCACCTCGCTGTCTATAACCAGTCTTATGTGGGTCGAGTGACAAGGAGATAATTTCTTTAGTGTCAGAAGTACTGCCATGGCTTCTAGAGAGCTGATGTGAAATGACTTGAAAAGATTGGACCAAGCTCCTTGAACTCTCATCTGATGAGAGTGACCTCCCAGCCTTCCTTTGAAGCTTCTGTGTGGATAGTTACTGACGGGGGAGGAGGTTGAAAAAGTATTGATTTCTTGAATTGCTTGGCATTGGACCACGGCTTGAAAAGCGTTCGCAGTCGAGTAAGTAGTGTTGTTATTAGATCTCTTCGCGCGTTTGATGCGTATTTTCTCCAGACTCCTGTTGCATCCTTTAGCTGTGCTTTTAGCACTGGATCTGTTATCGAAGCAAACTGTAGAGTCCAGCACTCTCTCCTGTTCGCGTCTTGATATCCGTTTTGATTTTAATTGTCTCTTGACAGATCCTGCTATTTCTTTCCTCTTCTTACTAGGAATGGAAAGTCGACGTGACTCCAAATTCCAGTGGATTCCCAACCACTGAAATTTTTGAGCTGGAGAAGGTCGAGACTTTTTTATGTTGATCTTGAATCCCAGATGTTCCAGGAACTGGATCACTATCTTAGAAGCTTGCATGCATTCTGTCCTGGATGCTGCCCACACCTGCCAGTCGTCCAAGTAGGCTACTACTTGGACCCCCTTTAGGCGTGATTGATGGACGGCTGCGTTCGCGAGCTTTGTGAAAATCCTTGGGGCTATGTTTAGCCCGGAAGGCTTGGCTCTGAAAGCGTAAAGTTTTCTATGTAACTTGAAGCCTAGGTAGGAGGAGAGGTGACGATTAACTGGAACGTGCCAATAAGCGTCAGACAAGGCTATAGAGACAGTATATGCCCTTTTGGGCAGTAGGGTCCTTATGTGTTGAAGTGTGAGCATTCTGAACTTGTAGTTCACTATAAACTTGTTGAGTGGCGACAAGTCTAGAATGACTCTGAGTTTTTCTGAGTCCTTCTTTGGAACACAAAACAGCCTTCCTTGGAATTTTATGGACTTAACTTTCCGGATTACTCTTTTGTCTAAGAGTTCTCGGACATATTCTTCCAGAACGGGGGTTGAGTGTTGGGAGAATTGAGGAAATTGTTGTGGAGGGCTGTTCCAACTCCAACCTAGTCCATTCTTTGTTAGGTTGAGGGCCCAGGAATCAAGTCCAGCGATCCCTAAATAGCCGTAGTCTCCCTCTTACTAGAAGTATCTCAATTCTGCTGTTGTGGACCCGAGGCCTTGCCTCCTTGACTGCGTCCTCCCCTGGATCCCCTTCCTCTTGAAGGGCGCCTAGCAGAACCTCTGGCTGTTCCTCTAGCTTTCGAACGAAAGGAAGAAGTGTGCCTTTTGAAGGCTGGGTTAAAAACTGGCGACTGTGTCGCCACTTCTTGAGGTACCAGCTGGTACGTGGTTGGAGGTCGTGCCACTACCTGAGGCACCGCGGTCACAGAAAGTTGTTGTTGTTGTTGTTGTTTTCTGTAGGGTTTAGCTGGCCGAGAGGATGGCCTAGGCCTTTTTGTCTTCTTCTTGGGTTGGGGACCCTCATCCGGAGAAGACTTTCTCTTAAGATCTAAGCCCCACTTTTTGAGAAGGTTCCTATTCTGTGGCAGCCTTGTCTACTACCTCTTTAACCACTTCGTTCAGAAAGAGGTCTTTACCCCAGATAAGAGAGGAGATCAGCTTCCTCGGTTCATACCTCACCGCAGCCGAGGCAAACACTAGCTCTCTAAAGATGGGTTTTGGCCACTACCATAAACATATCCTGGTTCTTGGGGTCACTTGCCATCGTTTCTAATGTCGTTTGCAACGACATCGATGCCGCAATTCTTTCCTTCGTCTCTTGCTCTCTACGCAAGAGAAACTCCGACAGTTTTGGAAGTTCTTCACTAAACTAACGTTCAGCGATATCAGCTTCCAGCTTCCCGACTGAGAAGGTAAGGTGTACGTCCTTCCAGTCTTCTTGGTCAAAGGGCATGGTCAGAGATAACGGCTTGCACTCCTCCAAGGAGGGGCATGGTTTCCCTGTCTCCACCGCCTTTAAGGCTGCCTTATATCCCTTTTCCATGAAGGGAAAGGCTCTGGAAGGAGAGGCCACAAAGGAGGGAAGCTTCTTACTCAAGGCTGGAACCTTTGAGTTAGTGAAGCCCCTCTTTTTCATCGAGCTCGCTAGTAACGCCTGAGCTTTACTGTGGTAAAAAACTATGACCTCCTTCGGCCTCGTCTCCTCCTTTAAGGCTGGCTCCTTCCTAAGACGGACATATCTGTCCGGATAAAAATCTTTTTGGGCCAAAATTCCACCTCTTTCAGGGGAATTTTTCCCAACTTTTCTGAAATCACGATCTTCCCGGTTGTCATTGGCATGTGTTCGGCATACCTCCAAGGATTGGTATCAGAGCACAAAGGAAGATCCTTCACGTTGAGCCGCTTCTGGGGCCCACTTGATGCTGTAAGTCTGCATATCTCCAGTTTCTTTGCAGCTTCCTTCTCATCATTCTTCCTTTGAATTTGTTGGATCATCTCAACAATGGAAGAAAGAGTCCTTCCCAGTTCATCTGGGATAGCAGACGATGTAGAGGGAACAGGTTCTGGGTCCAGAACCGATGTAACCGACACCTCGTCGATTTCTTCCTCTTCTACTTGAGGAGCCTGGGACAGCTCCTCCTCCTGACCTTCTCCTAGAAGGTCCTTCTCAGTAGAATCCGACACCTCCGACATCTTATCGTCCAATTGGATGTCTTGAAGGGCGGCCGAGACTTCAGAATCTACCGGATTCTGGGCAGTTGGTATCTCCACCTAAGGCTGAGGGAGGATTGCATCAGCCAATGCTTTAGGGAAAAGGTAGGCCGTCATCTTCTCATTTGGAAGGTAGGGGCCAAACGTGTTTTTCTGAAAACCCATCACCCAGGTTCGTAACTTTTCCCTGGCAGCATCCCTTGACTCCGTCGACTTAGGGTCGTCAAAAGACTTGGTAATCAGGCTAGAACATACTGTATAAACCTGAGGGTCCCAATACCGGAGATCACCTCTGGAGGCTACTCATGCTATGTGCCTCCTGCAAAGGTGATGTCCACAGAAGTTCTTACCGCGGATATTACAGAACACAGTCCCGCACTTGGATGGTCCTCCTGTAAAGAGAAGAAAATCCATGTGTATCAAGTGAAGGCTCTTCACTTATATTGAAGCGTGTAGCTTATATAGAAAAGCTATAAAAGAAAGAAGGAAAGACACATACTTGTATTTCCTGTCCAGTCAATTGCTGTAACCTCCCAAGACTTTAAAACTAAGGTTAATTCTATTCTAGAATACCTTATGTAATTTCCTAAACGGAAATTTGATGTGTAGTTCACACCTTGAAATAAAGTTTTAAACTACGGGATAAAATGAATATAGAAAGAACTCACTTTCTATATATTGTAGGGTCTCAACAAAAGGCTGTACAAGATAACATTGAGTATGTTGTAGAACTTTAGTGTTATCACAAATTCTGTACTGTAGTTTTACTAATGCTGTGTGTACTACAATACAAATATAGTAACTACTGTACATCGCATGCTGTTGTGCCACCCGGCATCTACCCCTGTATAGTTCAAAGATATACTACCTTTAACTAATAGGTGGCTGGCCACTGGTTCGCTAGTGTGTGCCGGCCGGCAATCATTGCCGGCTGACAGCTGTATATCCACTGCCGGCAGGCAAAGGTAGCAATACCCACGGCTGCCGGCAGTGGCTTAGAAGCAGAGAACCTCCACCTGTCGGCTGCTAAGGTAGCAGCCGGATTAAGGGTACAACACAATAGTCAGAGAAACAGTATGGATGTAAGGTTATAAGGCGGCATTGCCATACGACCTTCCATCCAGAAAGAGTGAACTTATGAAAGGGGAGAATTTAGCATTCAGGCTTCCAAGGAATCCATAGCCTGCCAGACTTTACCAGAAGACAAGGAAGGGAGACCAAGGGAGGTCTGGGATTCACTCTGCAAAGAACAAGGGGTCTCTGCCGGCCGGCAGAGAGCTGAGCCTGTCTCCCATCCTAACATACACTAGGTCCGGAAGTAGGACTGCAGCCAAAAGAAAGAAAGAGAGAGGGTGGGGGGAGGAATAAGGGTCCTATAAACTTCGTTCTAGCAAGAGACACACTCAGCAGTTAGGGAAGCTCATCCAAACCTAGAGTTGTCTATTAGGAAGGAAGACTGGCAATACTTGCTATCCTCCTCCCAACTAGAACAAAGTTAGGTGAAGTCATTTCACCGGGCAACGGAGAAAACTGATTCTCCAGCCCGAGAATAACAACAAAGGATAGTCTGCTAGACCACTGGAGGAAGGAATCGTCTCGTACAGAATCCTTAAGACGTGAACTATGGAAGCAAAGCTTCCTGTATCTTCCCCTAACCTAGCAAAGGAAACTCATTCTCTATGCTAGGAAGAAGCAGACTACAGACTAGAAACTCTGATGTTCTCTCCTAACCCAAAAAATCAGTCACTCTGGTTATCAGGTCAGGACAGACATATCCTAGTATAGTTATACCTGAATTATTATATAGATAGAACCACTAGGATTTAGCCTAAGGCTTACTCAGAGGGAGAGAGGGATTGAACTTAGCCTCCGGAGGAGAAAAGAATAATCAGGGATGTGCGAAAGTATACTACTGTACCTAGGTTACTAGCCTAGGTGCGATGAGAATCGATTAACTAATTCACCGAAACTCTCTCGTATACAATCTTGGAAAGAACATTCAACAATATCTTACATGTATAAAATATTTTCCTAAAGCTTCAATAATATAACACTCGGAAAAACTTTTATCATGTATGAAAGTACTAGGACCAGACGCCTAGGATACTAAGCCTCGCGAAGGGCAAGATCGGTAACCTAAATCGCCGAACTAAAAACTAACGGCATCATATAAGCATTCCTAGAGGAGCTAAATAGCTAGATCATTAAAGCATAAAAATCAGGGAACGTCGCTCTAGCTAACTAAATGACCCATAAATAGCGAGCATAGCATCCAGGATGCCTCCGGTAGGCAACAGCTCATGTTTACGTTAAAATCACTTTTGATTTAATTCAAAACGACAAGAGATTACATTTATAGACAGTAAAGATAATACTCAACTTTCCAGAGGTAGAAGAGGCCGGAGAAGTCATCAAAATGTTAAATAAAATCCAAAATAATGAGAGAACACAAGGGAAAACACCAAGTAGTAGAACTACACGAAAAGGAATGAAGAGGGCGCTACCGCCTTCATCAGATACACGCTGGAAACCGAATAGGAGAGATGCCTTATGAGCAGCTCCCTTTTCATTCTCGTTTCAGATTCTTGTCACTGTAACCCCTCGAAGCATTAATACTGTTCGGGGTGAAGATAGATATGTGACGTGTCAAGAATACGTCCTCTGATATTATGCGATATCCCTGTGAGATTATTTAGGGATATTTGCTCCATGAGTTAAAATTCTGGATACCTTAAGGTAAAATTCTCTGGGAATATCACTGTAGTCAAATATAACCTAGGAAGCTACCGTTTAGGAACTTCCATCAGGACGACATGGCCTGAGCCCAAAAAGGTAGCAATACCCATGCCCGCCGGCAGTAGCTTAGAACCAGAGAACCTTCATTTGCCGGCTGTCGGCTGTTAAGCCGGCAGCCAGGCTAGGGGTACAACACAATAGTCAGAGAAACCGAATGGATGTAAGGTTATAAGGCGGGGGAAAACACTGAGTAGTAGAGATAAACGAAAAGGAATAAAGAGGGCGCTACCGCCTTCATCAGATACACACTGGAAACGGAATAGGAGAGATGCCTTATGAGCGGCTCTCTTTTCATCCTCGTTTCAGATTCTTGTCACTAACCCCTCGAAGCGTTAATACTGTTCGGGGTAAAGATAGCTATGTGACGTGTGTAGTGTTTTACCTTGGTAGGAAGTTCTATTACCCATAATAACTACCTGGAACATAGATGAACAATTGTTAGTAATTATTTCTCACCTGATCCCATCTCTTGTCGTCAATTTTTCTTTATGGGATTGAATAAGACGTTGGTAGTCTTAAAATACACGTTTAATGCAACTTATGACTACATTGTTCTATGACAACTGACTCCTAAGTGTGTGTGGAGCGCCAAACACAATCTGACAAAACCAAAACATTGCTAAACAAAAGAACATCGCTCTGAAAAGACTTAAATCCTACTCCAGTACAAAATTATAAAGAATCACACCCTATCTCTGAGGTAATCAACAAATGTTTGAATCCTAATACCAAAACACATCATTACACTTATGTACAAAGCATAACATGTCTTATTCAAGCAATATGATGCAATGTTGCGCAATACCTGCAACACTTGAAATAATATAGTACATTATTACAATAATACATAACAGTCTCCTTCCCCTTAACTTGACATTGTAAAAATCTTCATAAATCTAATCTCTCAGGGGGCTTTCCTCTGTCAATACCTGCAACACTTGAAATAATATAGTACATTATTACAATAATACATAACAGTCTCCTCCCCCTTAACTTGACATTGTAAAAATCTTCATAAACTAATCTCTCAGGGGCTTTCCTCTGTCAATACCAGCAACACTTGAAATAATATAGTACATTATTACAATAATACATAACAACGTGTAAAGAATAAGTCCTCTGATATTATGCGATATCCCTGGGAGATTATTTAGGGATATTCGCTCCAGGAGTTAGAATTCTGGATACCTTAAGGTAAAATTCTCTGGGAATATCACTCTAGTCAAATATACCCTAGGAAGCTACCCTTTAGGAACTTCCATCAGGACGACATGGCCTGAGCCTAAAAATACATATTGTCACTGGCTGGATGTAAGGAATTGTCATTTTCCCATACAGCGTCCAAAAAAGGAGTTTGATCAAATTTCTTGAGATTTCTTACAGCGTGTCACTTTTTGGTAGTTTTACTCTAACAACTACATTATGATGCTTGCACTACATTGGTAGCTATAATCCCCACCACCTAAAGGTCTATACAACTCCTTGTCATATGTAGGACGAGTAACCTGTTTTAGGGTGGTGGTTGGATGGGTGCCCAATTTCTTGAATATTGTGTCCTTTGATTATAGAATTTTTTTTCAATGTTTTTTTTTTTTTATAATATTACACTTACTGCTTTGTTAGCAGAGTTAATAATAGAAAATTTATATTATTTCTTTTTTTTACTATTTATCAAATATAAGCGTATAATTGACCAATTGAAATAGTTATCAGGACATTTCAATCGGTGAACGAGTCGTTTCCAAACAGTTCAGATTAACTCAACCTAAAGCTACGTAACTGAGGAAAACTTAGTATGAAATTAGAAAAATGAGGCTGTTTCTTTCAAGTTTATAGCCAAGTTGAATATACAGTAGATATTTCTTATGGATTCTTGTGTTTTTTTAAATTGTATAATTCTTCCATAAATCCCTTACTGTTATCGGTAAGTCCCTTGATATTTTTTTCGATTACGTTTTAATAAGTTTTGATGCTAACATAAAATAGGATTTGGAAAGTAAAAGTAAACTTTAGGAAAAAATAATAAGAGGATAACTATTCTTCACCAACCACTCTAACTGCATCAAGCATATTAAAAGGAAATATAGTCATTGACTATGAGTTTTTCTATAAAGTTTACACTCGATGTTATTCTTCTGTTCTTAGTTATAGATCTTTGTTCCAGTTTTACTTTGGAAAACGAATTATAGTAAAACTTTAAATGAGCTATAGTTCTTAGTGTGATGTTATTTTCAGAGATTTTAGTGACATAAATATATACCATAACAGCATTATAATGATGCTGTTCATGAATACCAGAAGTAGCCAGGTGCTCTGTTACATCTTAAAAATTAAGTAATTTTTCCCTTTGATATTTCACACGAGGTTAAGTTTAATCGAAAGAGACTTAGAAGAGTGTCCCAAATTTTTATATAGATATATGAATTATGCTTTTGGTACGTAATAAAAGGTTTCAGTTTCCTTAGACTGATAAGCAGCAAAAATGGCTCCCATAATAGTAATGCTGAAGTTTCTGATCCCAGTGAGGCTGGTCGAAAGGTTGTATTATGTTCATTAGGGATCTTGATTGCTTAGTAAATAATTTATTGATTTAGCATCCACTATATAGGAACGATATCGAACATCGAATGGACGTGTAGATTTTGGAAGGATTTATTCTTCTTTTTATAACTCAGAACTTGCGTTCTCTGCTATTTATTTCATCCATAATTCGTTATTTTCAAAATGTAACTCTTTTTATCATCTTAATTTTAAATAAACACAATATACTTGGCATCTGGTTTTTGGAAAAAGATTAATTGGAAATATTTTAACGAAAACTAATTATCTTCAAAAGGTTTATTCTGAAATTTGTTGACCATCCTTATCAGAATATCTCTTTAAGCAGACTCCACAATGGCTAATCTCTCCGTGACAGAGATTATTACAAAATTATGGAGTAATTAGGAAACCACGCTCTCTCTCTCTCTCTCTCTCTCTCTCTCTCTCTCTCTGCTAGAAAGCACTGGATCTCTTTCGATGAAGGTATTTTAAAACATCTGTTTTAAACAGTTATATTTTTTTCTGAGTGCTTGATTTTTAACGCATTTCCCCCCCCCCCCCCCTCCGCCCCCCCCCCCCCCCCCCCCCGCCAACTCGGTTGATTCTAGCATAATATATTTGTTATCATTATTCTTAATAACATTATCATTAGGGCTATACTCGTTGCGTTTGATAATGTTGTTGTTACGGTTTTTACTTACATATTGTAAATATCCTTTAATGAGCATTTCAACTGTGTATTTATTAATGAACAATTCGCTAGTTAGATACTACGTATTTAAAAAAGAACTTTCTACCTGAACCATATGAAACCATTGATTTGCAGAATAATAAATTAAAGATATTGTGAAATAAGTTACTTGCTTCAGTGCAATAACTTGTGGCATACTAAAATTTATGTTCGATTGTTCTTCTTATAAATTGTGTTACAGGAAATTAACCAACTTAAAGAACAACATCACTTAGAATCATTTGTAGGAAAATAATGTTAAAAATATACATTAAAGATAAACAGATTCTTATTTCATATCACGATCAAACCTAAGACTTCAAAAATTGAATGATGGAGGTCCTTTTTTAT
>NC_090729.1:8694200-8699428 GCF_036898095.1 Palaemon carinicauda
AGAGTACCACATAAAATATAATAAAGAATTGTTTCAGATATAAAGTGGCATCAAGTTATAGTTACATTTAACAGACTACATAATCACATAGTTCATATCTAAATCCTAATTCACCTTTCCTCAATCGTTCGACATCAAATAGTGTCGCTTTCTATTAAGGAAATATAAAAGGTGCTTAAGTACAGCTACATGCAGAGTACGTTCTTAATTATATATATATATATATATATATATATATATATATTTAATCAAACGAATTAAAACTTCATTTTATTACATCAACTTAGGTTCTAAATTTTGACTACTAACTAGGTAGATTAGATAACTTTACAGCAATTATACAGTCACAATACGGACACCTTAACACTCCTTTAATTGTTTTTATGACGTTGACTTCTTTACATTAAATACACGCATTAGATTTTTATGCGGCATAATAGATTCTATATATATATATATATATATATATATATATATTACCTAAAAATACTACTTTTACATTCGTAATATCAGATATAGCGTGATTTTATTGAGGCCTTATGCATGCCGAGGGTGTAAGATAAAAAAAAGGAAGCAATTCTAACAAAGAAGAAAGAAAATATACAGCAAAACATGCACACTGAAAAGTAGATGGTTTAACATATGTAAAAAGATATAAAGAATAAAGATAGATGAAAAGAGAAATAGAAGAGACTAGAATTAGGTCGTTATATTTATTGATGCTTATTTCAGATTAGCTTGGACTCAATTAAAAACAGAAATAATACGCAAAATAGAATTGCTTTTTAGTTAATAAAGCATGAAATTATTAAGAAAGTATGAACAATAATTAAAATCCTAACCATTTAAAAATTTCAAAATAGTACAGAGAATGTGGCTTATCCCTAAAGAAGGAAGTTATGTGGATAATGTGGGAGTTTCTGAATGGACACAAACCAAACGTTTGATCAATAGTTTGTACCGTCTCCAATTTATTATTCAAAGCCTTGTGTTATCCTTCCTCTAAAAGAACCCCCCCCCCCCCTCTCTCTCTCTCTCTCTCTCTCTCTCTCTCTCTCTCTCTCTCTCCGTATTGTTGAGAAAGCCATCCATTGGCTATTCTTCCATCAATCTTTTATCTCTCACTTAGCGTTTACTTATACTTTTCTAATTCTTTTCAGCACTGGTGTGTTTTTATGCTGGAGCTCTTCGTCTTAGAACATTCTGATTTTTCAAAAAGGTTAGTGGCTTGGCTATTGATAATATACATTGTGAAACCGATAAATGTGAGAAGTAAAAATAGGCCTTTGTCAAAATGGATACTGGACATAGGTAATGTTAAACTGTAAAATGAAATACAATACAAGCATAGTCTCAGTTTACTCTTATTCTCCTCTTTGCATTCACTTGACTGTGTGGCTTTGCATATTTTTCCATTGTTATGTTGAGGTAAAGTTTTTCTAATAGGTAGGGATGTTTATAAATTTATTATTATATGTTGTACCACTAAAATCATAAACACCGATATTTAAGATATAATTTTTTTTAATTCTATCTATGCTTTGAGGTTATTGGAAAATTACTAAATATTACGTAATAAATAAAGAAACAAGAAAAAACAATACGCATGAAATACATACAGTTCTTTGAGGTTTCGAGTAACTGATAGCTCATGTTTAGATAGTAATGCATTAGGAAATTATGAGTAATTGGTATTAACAGCATTTCAATAATTCTGTAAACATATTATAATTTTTTTTCAGAAGCCCTTGAAGAATTACACTTTAAATAGACAAAAATCTCATACCTAAGAATATCTTCCTACTTCCAGTGAATGACGTTCTGGTGTTGTATGTAAATCTGTTGTTAAATGTGATATAAAAGGCTCTCCAGGTATTCAAAGTTCATTTTGCCCTGTATGTAGTATTCTCGAAGCTACTACTACGAAAAGAACCGTTGTTCTTCCTGTTACTTCGATTCATTTTATAGATTCAGTTTAATAATATGTTTATAGTTTACTATTAATGCCTTCAATAAAAGAAACCGATGAGACAAATATGTGAAATGACCCAATGAACTGACAACTCTCCGCATGGAAAATGAGGAATAATATGAAAAGTAAAATCTTAATAATTAAGTAATCAAATCAAAGAGAGAGAGAGAGAGAGAGAGAGAGAGAGAGAGAGAGAGAGAGGCAATAAGGTTTTTTAAATGACACTAAGAAATTATTTATGTTAATCATACTCTCGAAGAGAATATTAGTTAACCACTTCTTTCGCTACAATGATGCAACAAAAGATTCATGAAGATCAAAAGAGATTTCCCTACAGAATTCAGTATACTGATTCGAACATCTAATTATACATGAAAATCAATAGCTATTCATTGGGGATGTGGAGATAGTCAGTTCTAATTAAAACAATTCTTCATATAGGCTGAGACCATTACTTTCTGATCCGTCGTTTAGCTCATTAATACACGTGGTCGATGATCATAAATTTTCATCTCACTGATAGCTAATTCATCTATCAAGCAACCATTATTATTATTATTATTATTATTATTATTATTATTATTATTATTATTATTATTATTATTATTATTAGCCAAGCTACAACTCTAGTTGGAAAAGCAAGATATTATAAGCCCAAGGGCTCCAATAGGGAAAAATCACCCAGTGAGGAAAGGAAACCAGGAAATAAATAAATCATGAGAATGAATTAACAATATATCATTCTGAAAAACAGTAACAACGTCAAAATAGATATGTCCTATATAAACTATTAACAACGTCAAAAACAGATATGTCATATATAAAATATAAAAAGACTCATGTCAGCCTGGTCAACATAAAAACATTTCCTCCAACTTTGAACTTTTGAAGTTCTACTGATTCAACTACCCGATTAGGAAGATCATTCGACAACTTGGTAACAGCTGGAATAAAACTTCTAAAATACTGTGTAGTATAGATAAAGTTGGATTCAATCTACAGTTACTTACCAATTGAACTTATTATCACGTAAGCAAAGAGTAAAATACAACACTCAAAATGTGATTGTAAACTTGACCGTTCACTTATAGAATAGTAAAGAAACCCTCAACGTATTTCCACATTCAGAGCATGTCATTAGAATTCTACCTAAAGCACAAATTTCTTCATGACCACAAAGTAGTCAGTGAAAGAAACGATTTTAAGTAGAACCACGGGTTACTTAGAAATTTATGATACAATCTAGCTATCTTTTTTTTTTTAATTTGTCTAATAATACTTACACATTCATTAATACAGAAATTTTGGTCTTCATTAACAAAAGCCAAAAGTGCCCGCATATATACACAATGAAACACACACATACGCGTATGCACACACACATACATATATATATATATATATATGTACATATATATATATATATATATATGTACATATATATATATATATATATATGTACATATATATATACATATATATATATATATATACTGTATATATATATATATATATATATATATTTGGGCTCAGGCCATGTCGTCCTGATGGAAGTTCCTAAATGGTAGCTTTCTAGGGTATATTTGACTACAGTGATATTCCCAGAGAATTTTACCTTAAGGTATCCAGAATTCTAACTCCTGGAGCGAATATCGCTAAATAATCTCACAGGGATATCGCATAATATAAGAGGACGTCACATAGCTATATTCGCCCCGAACAGTATTAACGCTTCGAGGGGGATACACTGACAAGAATCCGAAAGGAGAATGAAAAGAGAGCCGCTCATAAGGCATCTCTCCTATTCCGTTTCCAGTGTGTATCTGATGAAGGCGGTAGCACCCTCTTTATTCCTTTTTGTGTAGCTCTACTACTCGGTGTTTTCCCTTGTGTTCTATCGTTATTTTGGATTTAATTCCAATTTTTGATGACTTCTCCGGCTCTTCTGCCTCTGGAAAGTTGAGTATTATCTTTACTCTTGTCGTTTTGAATAAAATCAAAAGTGATATTAACGTAAACAAGAGCTGTTGCCTACCGGAGGCATCCTGGATGCTATCGCTCGCTCTTATGGGTCAGTTAGTTAGCTAGAGCGACATTCCGGTTTGTTACACTTTAATAATTAAGTTATTTAGCTACTCTAGAAATGCTTATATTGTTCGGTCAGTTTTAGCTCGGTGATTTCGACACGGGTCGATGTACCGATCTTGCCCTTTGCGAGGCTTCGTAGCCTAGACGTCTGGCACTAGTACTTTCATGCATGGTATAAGTTTTTCCGAGTGTTATTTTATTGAAGCTAAAGGCAATTATTTTATACATGTAAGATATTGTTGAATGTTTTTTCCAAGATTGTATACGAGAGAGTTTCGGTGATTTAGGTAATCGATTCTCACCTTACCTAGCTAGTATTCTAGGTACAGTAGTATACTTTCGCACATCCCCGATTGTTAAATCCCTCTGTCCCTCTGAAAGCCCTTGGCTTAATCCTTAATCCTTGTGGTTCTACCTGTATATTAATCCAGGTATCACTATTCCAGGATATATCTGCCCTGTCCTGATAACCAGAGTGACTGGTTTTGGGTTTTGGCAGAACTTCAGAGTTTTTAGTCTGTGGTTTGCTTCTTCCTAGCATGGAGACTGAGTCTCCTTTGCTAGGTTAGGGGCGGACACAGAAAGCTTTGCTTCCCTAGTCCATGTCAGAAGGATTCTGATGATTCCTTGCTCTAGTGGCCTAACAGACTGTCCTGTGTTGTTTTTTCTTGGGCTGGAGAATGAGTTTCTCGGTGCCCGACGAAATAACTTCACCTAACTTTGTTCTGGTTGGGAGGAGGATAGCAAGCATTGCCAGCCTTCTTCCATAATATACAACTCTTGGTTAGGATGAGCTTCCCTAACTGCTGAGTGTGTCTCTTGCTAAAACGAAGTCTTTAGGACCCTTATCCCTTCCCCACCTCTCTTTCTTTTATTTTCATTTGGCCATAGTCCTTCTTCCGTACCTAGCATAGGTTAGTATGGAGGACCGGCTCAGCTCTCTGTCGGCCGGCATTAAGTGCCGGCCGGCAGAGACCCTTTGTTCTTTGCAGAGTGAACCCCAGACCTCCCTTGGTCTCTTTTCCATGTCTGCCGGTAGAGCCCTGTAGGTCGTGGATTCTTTGGAAGCCTGAATGCTACATTCTCCCCTACCATAAGTTCACTCTTTCTGGATGGAAGGTCGTATGGCATGCCGCCTTATAACCTTTCATCCATACTGTTTCTCTGA
>NC_090729.1:8702428-8717428 GCF_036898095.1 Palaemon carinicauda
CAATTTTACTTATAGGTATTCGAACTTGAGAAAGTAAAATAGAGCAAAACTAATGAGTTATTCATTAGTTAAGAGACAGAAAATAAAAGATGATAAAATGAAGACAAAAAACTATACTGCATGGAAATAGTAACAAGATAGTGAAGTGCCTACGAATATTAACCTGGCTTTTATCGATTACAATTTGGTGGGAGACGTCATATGTAACTACGAGAAAAAATATATTTGTACTGTATAAACTAAAAAAAAAAAAAAAAAAAAAAAAAAAAAAAAGGTAATATTGGTATTAGATTTGATGTTCGTCTGCTTTAAGCTCCGATAGCTAGGAGGAAATAAGATATATCTCCTTGGATGAAGGGATATTGAAACGTTGAAACATGAACACTAAATTATTTTTCATGTGTTGGGTTTGAAGAAGAGCGATTTTTTTTCTTTTCGTCACAAAGATACTAGTTAGAAATACATAAGGTCCATAAAATTTATTAATATTTTAGATTTTGGTTTTAGACTTTAGATAGTCAATCATGGTAGTGAATTATCTGAAATACAAAAACTTCCAGACAACTTTTAGGAACTTTACGCTCTGAATAGTTTTAATATTATATTGTAACCACACTAAAGGGGGTGACAGAGTAATATCAAAAACATAAAAGATAAAATAATACTGATGACTTAAAAGAGTACCACATAAAATATAATAAAGAATTGTTTCAGATATAAAGTGGCATCAAGTTATAGTTACATTTAACAGACTACATAATCACATAGTTCATATCTAAATCCTAATTCACCTTTCCTCAATCGTTCGACATCAAATAGTGTCGCTTTCTATTAAGGAAATATAAAAGGTGCTTAAGTACAGCTACATGCAGAGTACGTTCTTAATTATATATATATATATATATATATATATATATATATATATATATATATATATATATATATATATATATATATATATATATATATATATATATATATATATATATATATATTTAATCAAACGAATTAAAACTTCATTTTATTACATCAACTTAGGTTCTAAATTTTGACTACTAACTAGGTAGATTAGATAACTTTACAGCAATTATACAGTCACAATACGGACACCTTAACACTCCTTTAATTGTTTTTATGACGTTGACTTCTTTACATTAAATACACGCATTAGATTTTTATGCGGCATAATAGATTCTATATATATATATATATATATATATATATATATATATATATATATATATATATATATATATATATATATATATATATATATATATATATATTACCTAAAAATACTACTTTTACATTCGTAATATCAGATATAGCGTGATTTTATTGAGGCCTTATGCATGCCGAGGGTGTAAGATAAAAAAAAGGAAGCAATTCTAACAAAGAAGAAAGAAAATATACCAGCAAAACATGCACACTGAAAAGTAGATGGTTTAACATATGTAAAAAGATATAAAGAATAAAGATAGATGAAAAGAGAAATAGAAGAGACTAGAATTAGGTCGTTATATTTATTGATGCTTATTTCAGATTAGCTTGGACTCAATTAAAAACAGAAATAATACGCAAAATAGAATTGCTTTTTAGTTAATAAAGCATGAAATTATTAAGAAAGTATGAACAATAATTAAAATCCTAACCATTTAAAAATTTCAAAATAGTACAGAGAATGTGGCTTATCCCTAAAGAAGGAAGTTATGTGGATAATGTGGGAGTTTCTGAATGGACACAAACCAAACGTTTGATCAATAGTTTGTACCGTCTCCAATTTATTATTCAAAGCCTTGTGTTATCCTTCCTCTAAAAGAACCCCCCCCCCCCCCTCTCTCTCTCTCTCTCTCTCTCTCTCTCTCTCTCTCTCTCTCTCTCTCTCTCTCTCTCTCTCCGTATTGTTGAGAAAGCCATCCCATTGGCTATTCTTCCATCAATCTTTTATCTCTCACTTAGCGTTTACTTATACTTTTCTAATTCTTTTCAGCACTGGTGTGTTTTTATGCTGGAGCTCTTCGTCTTAGAACATTCTGATTTTTCAAAAAGGTTAGTGGCTTGGCTATTGATAATATACATTGTGAAACCGATAAATGTGAGAAGTAAAAATAGGCCTTTGTCAAAATGGATACTGGACATAGGTAATGTTAAACTGTAAAATGAAATACAATACAAGCATAGTCTCAGTTTACTCTTATTCTCCTCTTTGCATTCACTTGACTGTGTGGCTTTGCATATTTTTCCATTGTTATGTTGAGGTAAAGTTTTTCTAATAGGTAGGGATGTTTATAAATTTATTATTATATGTTGTACCACTAAAATCATAAACACCGATATTTAAGATATAATTTTTTTTAATTCTATCTATGCTTTGAGGTTATTGGAAAATTACTAAATATTACGTAATAAATAAAGAAACAAGAAAAAACAATACGCATGAAATACATACAGTTCTTTGAGGTTTCGAGTAACTGATAGCTCATGTTTAGATAGTAATGCATTAGGAAATTATGAGTAATTGGTATTAACAGCATTTCAATAATTCTGTAAACATATTATAATTTTTTTTCAGAAGCCCTTGAAGAATTACACTTTAAATAGACAAAAATCTCATACCTAAGAATATCTTCCTACTTCCAGTGAATGACGTTCTGGTGTTGTATGTAAATCTGTTGTTAAATGTGATATAAAAGGCTCTCCAGGTATTCAAAGTTCATTTTGCCCTGTATGTAGTATTCTCGAAGCTACTACTACGAAAAGAACCGTTGTTCTTCCTGTTACTTCGATTCATTTTATAGATTCAGTTTAATAATATGTTTATAGTTTACTATTAATGCCTTCAATAAAAGAAACCGATGAGACAAATATGTGAAATGACCCAATGAACTGACAACTCTCCGCATGGAAAATGAGGAATAATATGAAAAGTAAAATCTTAATAATTAAGTAATCAAATCAAAGAGAGAGAGAGAGAGAGAGAGAGAGAGAGAGAGAGAGAGAGAGAGAGAGAGAGAGAGAGAGAGAGAGAGAGAGAGAGAGGCAATAAGGTTTTTTAAATGACACTAAGAAATTATTTATGTTAATCATACTCTCGAAGAGAATATTAGTTAACCACTTCTTTCGCTACAATGATGCAACAAAAGATTCATGAAGATCAAAAGAGATTTCCCTACAGAATTCAGTATACTGATTCGAACATCTAATTATACATGAAAATCAATAGCTATTCATTGGGGATGTGGAGATAGTCAGTTCTAATTAAAACAATTCTTCATATAGGCTGAGACCATTACTTTCTGATCCGTCGTTTAGCTCATTAATACACGTGGTCGATGATCATAAATTTTCATCTCACTGATAGCTAATTCATCTATCAAGCAACCATTATTATTATTATTATTATTATTATTATTATTATTATTATTATTATTATTATTATTATTATTATTAGCCAAGCTACAACTCTAGTTGGAAAAGCAAGATATTATAAGCCCAAGGGCTCCAATAGGGAAAAATCACCCAGTGAGGAAAGGAAACCAGGAAATAAATAAATCATGAGAATGAATTAACAATATATCATTCTGAAAAACAGTAACAACGTCAAAATAGATATGTCCTATATAAACTATTAACAACGTCAAAAACAGATATGTCATATATAAAATATAAAAAGACTCATGTCAGCCTGGTCAACATAAAAACATTTCCTCCAACTTTGAACTTTTGAAGTTCTACTGATTCAACTACCCGATTAGGAAGATCATTCGACAACTTGGTAACAGCTGGAATAAAACTTCTAAAATACTGTGTAGTATAGATAAAGTTGGATTCAATCTACAGTTACTTACCAATTGAACTTATTATCACGTAAGCAAAGAGTAAAATACAACACTCAAAATGTGATTGTAAACTTGACCGTTCACTTATAGAATAGTAAAGAAACCCTCAACGTATTTCCACATTCAGAGCATGTCATTAGAATTCTACCTAAAGCACAAATTTCTTCATGACCACAAAGTAGTCAGTGAAAGAAACGATTTTAAGTAGAACCACGGGTTACTTAGAAATTTATGATACAATCTAGCTATCTTTTTTTTTTAATTTGTCTAATAATACTTACACATTCATTAATACAGAAATTTTGGTCTTCATTAACAAAAGCCAAAAGTGCCCGCATATATACACAATGAAACACACACATACGCGTATGCACACACACATACATATATATATATATATATATATATATATATATATATATATATATATATATATATATATATATATATATATGTACATATATATATATATATATATATATATATATATATATATATATATATATATATATATATATATATATATATATATATATATATATATATATATATATATGTACATATATATATATATATATATATATATATATATATATATATATATATATATATATATATATATATATATATATATATGTACATATATATATATACATATATATATATATATATATATATATATATATATATATATATATATATATATATATATATATATATATATATATATATATACTGTATATATATATATATATATATATATATATATATATATATATATATATATATATATATATATATATATATATATATATATATATATATATATATATATATATATATATATATATATATATATATATATATATATTTGGGCTCAGGCCATGTCGTCCTGATGGAAGTTCCTAAATGGTAGCTTTCTAGGGTATATTTGACTACAGTGATATTCCCAGAGAATTTTACCTTAAGGTATCCAGAATTCTAACTCCTGGAGCGAATATCGCTAAATAATCTCACAGGGATATCGCATAATATAAGAGGACGTCACATAGCTATATTCGCCCCGAACAGTATTAACGCTTCGAGGGGGATACACTGACAAGAATCCGAAAGGAGAATGAAAAGAGAGCCGCTCATAAGGCATCTCTCCTATTCCGTTTCCAGTGTGTATCTGATGAAGGCGGTAGCACCCTCTTTATTCCTTTTTGTGTAGCTCTACTACTCGGTGTTTTCCCTTGTGTTCTATCGTTATTTTGGATTTAATTCCAATTTTTGATGACTTCTCCGGCCTCTTCTGCCTCTGGAAAGTTGAGTATTATCTTTACTCTTGTCGTTTTGAATAAAATCAAAAGTGATATTAACGTAAACAAGAGCTGTTGCCTACCGGAGGCATCCTGGATGCTATCGCTCGCTCTTATGGGTCAGTTAGTTAGCTAGAGCGACATTCCCGGTTTGTTACACTTTAATAATTAAGTTATTTAGCTACTCTAGAAATGCTTATATTGTTCGGTCAGTTTTAGCTCGGTGATTTCGACACGGGTCGATGTACCGATCTTGCCCTTTGCGAGGCTTCGTAGCCTAGACGTCTGGCACTAGTACTTTCATGCATGGTATAAGTTTTTCCGAGTGTTATTTTATTGAAGCTAAAGGCAATTATTTTATACATGTAAGATATTGTTGAATGTTTTTTCCAAGATTGTATACGAGAGAGTTTCGGTGATTTAGGTAATCGATTCTCACCTTACCTAGCTAGTATTCTAGGTACAGTAGTATACTTTCGCACATCCCCGATTGTTAAATCCCTCTGTCCCTCTGAAAGCCCTTGGCTTAATCCTTAATCCTTGTGGTTCTACCTGTATATTAATCCAGGTATCACTATTCCAGGATATATCTGCCCTGTCCTGATAACCAGAGTGACTGGTTTTTGGGTTTTGGCAGAACTTCAGAGTTTTTAGTCTGTGGTTTGCTTCTTCCTAGCATGGAGACTGAGTCTCCTTTGCTAGGTTAGGGGCGGACACAGAAAGCTTTGCTTCCCTAGTCCATGTCAGAAGGATTCTGATGATTCCTTGCTCTAGTGGCCTAACAGACTGTCCTGTGTTGTTTTTTCTTGGGCTGGAGAATGAGTTTCTCGGTGCCCGACGAAATAACTTCACCTAACTTTGTTCTGGTTGGGAGGAGGATAGCAAGCATTGCCAGCCTTCTTCCATAATATACAACTCTTGGTTAGGATGAGCTTCCCTAACTGCTGAGTGTGTCTCTTGCTAAAACGAAGTCTTTAGGACCCTTATCCCTTCCCCACCTCTCTTTCTTTTATTTTCATTTGGCCATAGTCCTTCTTCCGTACCTAGCATAGGTTAGTATGGAGGACCGGCTCAGCTCTCTGTCGGCCGGCATTAAGTGCCGGCCGGCAGAGACCCTTTGTTCTTTGCAGAGTGAACCCCAGACCTCCCTTGGTCTCTTTTCCATGTCTGCCGGTAGAGCCCTGTAGGTCGTGGATTCTTTGGAAGCCTGAATGCTACATTCTCCCCTACCATAAGTTCACTCTTTCTGGATGGAAGGTCGTATGGCATGCCGCCTTATAACCTTTCATCCATACTGTTTCTCTGACTATTGTGTTGCACCCCTATCCCGGCTGCCGGCTTGACAGCCGACAGCCGGGCAGGTAGATGTTCTCTGGTTCTTGGCTACTGTCGGCGGGCATGGGTTTTATTACCTTTGCCGGCCGCCAGTGGAATCACATCCCGAATCTGCTGGCCGTTACGATTAGCGGCCGGCAGCTGGGTATTAGTGTTTTCAGCCGTCGGCTGGCAATGGTTGCCGGCCGGCACACAGTCGCGAATCAGTGAGCTTCCGCCTATTAGTTAAAGATAGTATATCTTTGATCTATAAAGGGCTAGATGCTGGCCGGTACGTGCTGGTGTACGCCGGTACGTACCGGCACGTGCTGGCTGGCATAACAGCATGCGATGTACAGTAGTTGCTCTATTCGTAGTGTAGTACACACTGGGTTAGTAGAAACTGCTGTACGGAGTTTGTGATAACACTAAAGTTCTTCATCATACTTAATGTTATACTGTACAACCTTTTCTTGAGACCGAACATTATATAGAAAGTGAGTTCTTTCTGTGTTCTTTCAATCCCGTATATTAAAACTACACATTAAATTTCGTTTAGGAAATTACATAAGGTTTTCTTGTATAGAATTAACCTCAGTTTTAATATCTTGGGAGGTTACGGCAATTGACTGGACAGGAAATACAATTATGTATCTTTCCTTCTTTCTTTTATAGCTTTTCTATATAAGCTAAATGTTTCAATATAAGTGAAAAGCCTTCTCTTGATACTCATGGATTTTTCTTCTCTTTACAGGAGGACCATCTGAAGTGCGGGAGTGTGTTCTGTAATGTCCGCAGTATGTTCTTCTGTGGACATCAACGTTGTAGGAGGCTCGCAGCATGCGCAGCCTCCAGAGGTGATCTCCGGTATTGGAACCCTCAGGTATGTACAGTATGTTCTAACCTGATTACTGAGGCTTTTGACGACCCCAAGTCGACGGAATGAAGGGATGCTGTCAGGGAAAGTTTACGATCCTGGGTGATGGGTTTTCAGAAAAACACCTCAGGCCCCTACCTTCCAAATGAGAAGATTAGAGCCTACATTTTCCCTAAAGCATCAGCCGATGCAGTCATTCCTCAGCCTCAGGTGGAGATATCAACTGCCCAGAATCCAGTGGATTTTGAAGTCTCAGCCGCCCTTCAAGACTGGATGTTGGACGATAGGATGTTGGAGGTGTCGGATTCTACAGAGAGGGACCTTTTAGGAGAAGGTCAAGAGAAGGAGCTCCGCCAGGCTCCTCAAGTTGAAGAGGAAGAAATCAATGAGGTGTCTGTCACATCGGTTCAGGACCCAGAACCTGTTCCCTCTACATCGTCTGCTATCCCAGATGACCTGGGAAGGACTCTTTCTTTTATTGTTGAGATGATCCAACAAATTAAGAAGAAGAATGATGAGAAGGAGGCTGCAATGAAACTAGAGATACCTAGGCTTGCAGCATCACATGGGCCCCAAAAGCGACTCAACGTGAAGGATCTTCCTTTGTGCTCGGATACCAATACTTGGAGGTATGCCGATCACATGCCAATGACAATCGGGAAGATCGTTATATCTGAAAAGCTAGGAGCAATTCCCCTTGGACCAAGGAGACTGGAAGGACGTACACCTTACCTTCTCATTCGGGAAGCTGGAAGCTGATATTGCTGAACGTCAGTTCGGTGAGCAACTCGCTAAGTTGTCGGAGGTTCTCTTGCACAAGGAGCAAGAGGAGAAGGAAAGATTTGCGGCATCGATGTCATTGCAAACGACAATAGAAACGATGGCAAGTGACCCCAAGATCCAGGACATGTTCATAGTAGTGGCCAAAACCCATCTGGCAACAGTTGCAAAGGATCTCTATAGCTTTATTAAAGCTAGGAGAGCCTGTAGAGAGTTCGCGTTCGCCTCGGCTGCGGTGAGGCACAAACCGAGGAAACCGATCTCCTCTCGTATCTGAGGTAAAAACCTCTTTCCCATCGATATGGTTAAAGAGGTAGTAGACAAGGCCGCCAGAGAGAATAGGAACCTTCTCAAAAAGTGGGGCTTAGATCTTAAGAGGAAGTCTTCTCAGGATGAGGGTCCCCAACCCAAGAGGAGGACAAAAAGGCCTAGGCCATCTTCTCGGCCGGCTATACCTTACCGACAGCAACAACTTCCTGTGACCCCGGTGCCTCAGATAGTGGCAAAACCTCCAACCACGTACCAGCTGGTACCTCAAGAAGTGGAGACTCAGTCGTCAGTTTTTAACCCAGCCTTCGAAAGGCAGACTTCTTCCTTTCCTTCGATGGCTAGAAGAACAGCCAGAGGTTCTTCTAGACGCCCTTGAAGAGGAAGGGGATCCAGGGGTGGACGCGGTCAAGGAGGCAAGGCCTCAGGTCCACAACAGCAGAAGTGAGATGCTTCTGGTAGGAGGGAGGCTACAGCTATTTAGGGATCGCTGGACCTTCGATCCCTGGGTCCACAGCCTAATAAAGAATGGACTAGGGTGGAGTTAGAGCAGCCCTCCACAACAATTTCCTCAATTCTCCCAACACTCAACCACCGTTCTGGAAGAATACGTCCGAGAGCTCTTAGACAAAAGATTGATACGGAAAGTTAAGTCCATCAAATTCCAAGGGAGGGTGTTTTGTGTTCCAAAGTAGGACTCAGAAAAACTCAGAGTCATTCTAGACTTGTCGCCACTCAACAAGTTCACAATGAAGTATAAGTTCAGAATACTCACACTTCAACACATAAGGACCCTACTGCCCAAAAGGGCATATACTGTCTCTATAGAATTTTCAGACGCTTATTGGCATGTTCCAATTAATTGCCACCTCTCCTCCTACCTAGGCTTCAAGTTACATAGAAAAGTTTGCGCCTTTCGGGCTAAACATAGCCCCAAGGATTTTCACGAAGCTCGCGAACGCAGCCGTCTGTCAATTACACCTAAAGGGGGTCCAAGTAGTAGCCTACTTGGACGACTGGCTGGTGTGGGCAGCATCCAGGACAGAATGCGTGCAAGCTCCTAAGATAGTGATCCAGTTCCTGGAACATCTGGGATTCAAAATCAATATCAAAAAGTGTCGACTTTCTCCAGCTCAAAAATTTTAGTGGTTGGGAATCTATTGGAATTCAGAGTCACATCTACTTTCCATTCCTGGGAAGAAGAGGAAGGAAATAGCAGGATCTGTCAAGAGACTGCTGAAATCCAAATAGATATCAAGACGCGAACACGAGAGTGCTGGACTCTCTACAGTTTGCTTCAATAACAGATCCAGTGCTAAGAGCACAGCTAAAGGATGCAAAAGGAGTCTGGAGGAAATACGCATCAAACGCACGAAGAGATCTAATACGACCTCTACCAACTCGACTGCGAACGATTTTCAAGCCGTGGTCCAATGCCAAGCAACTGAAGAAATCAATACTTCTTCAATCTCCTCCCCTATCAGTAACTATCCACACAGACGCTTCAAAGGAAGGCTGGGGAGGTCACTCATCAGAAGAGAGTCCAAGGAGCTTGCCATGGCAGTGCTTCTGACTTTAAAGAAGGTATCTCCTCGCCACCCGACCCACATAAGACTGGTTCTAGACAGCGAGGTGATAGTGAGATGCCTGAATCGACAAGGGTCGAGGTCACCTCAAATCAAACAAGTGATGTTTGCCATTTTTCGTTTTTTCAGAAAGGAAGAAATGGTAACTGTCAGCAGTTCACATTCAAGGGTTCCGCAATGTGATAGCGGACGCTCTATCCAGGTTTACACCAATAGAGTCAGAATTGTCCCTAGACGCAGGATCGTTCTCCTTCATCTCGAGTCAAGTCCCGGAGCTGCAGATAGACCTCTTTGCGACGAAAGACAACAAGAAAATAGATCGTTATGTGTCCCCATACGAGGATCCACTAGCGGAGGCCGTGGACGCTATGTCTCTAGACTGGAACAGATGGTCCGGTATTTATCTGTTCCCTGTGCACATCCTCCTTTTGAAGGTCCTTGACAAACTGAGATTTTTCAAAGGGAAGGCGGCAATAGTGGCCCACAAGTCGCCAAATAGCGTGTGGTTCCCTCTGGCATTGGAACTACGCCTAAAATTTGTACTGCTACCGGATCCATCCCTGTCTCAGCGAGTAGAGAAGTTGACTGTCTTCGCTTCATCACAGAAAACCAGAAACCTACATCTCATGATTTTCTCTCTCTAGTTTCTTACCAAGAACATGCTACTCACCATCAGGTGGGGTCCCTAGAGAATCTGCGCTCTGAAGGAAGATGCATCTCTATGTCCAGTGGGGTGCCTAAGGGTCTATCTTCATTGAACTTCAGACTTTATGGGAGGACAGCTGTTCAGAGGAGAAACCTCGGGCTCAAAATTATCTATAACTAAGGGCGAAACTCACCTGTGTTATTCACAAATCAGGTCCTGACAGTACACCTGCTAGTCATGATCCGAGAAGAGTTGCTTCTTCCATAAAATTTCTTCATTTATATGGACCTTGAACATCTTTGTTCGTACACCAGCTGGTGGTCATCCAAGGTGTTCTTTATGCACTATGTGAAGCAAGTGGAGCAACTCAAGTAATCTGTGATAGCAGCAGGTAGAATCCTTTAACCTTCTGTTTTAAATCTGTGAGGAACAGTGTAATTAATTTGGGACGATTAATCTAGAGGGTAGGTGTGTAGTCACTGTGTGTACTACACACTGAGCGATAGGCCACGAAAGTGTCCTTACAAACTGTTCTATTAACGTTGGTGAACTATAGCATAATACGGACACTTGTGCCAAGCGTTTCTTACGCTAGTGTAATTAAACAGTATACAGACTGTAGCATTATTACTAATTCAATTGAAGTGGCAAGTCTGTTTCATGGTAAATGAAACAATATTTTCTGTTGACTGTTTTCTTTTTGCTTTAATGGATATCATCCACTTTTTATAATTTCTATAAAGGTAGATCTGATATGCACGTTTATTAAATTTTAATAAACTAATTCATAGTGAACCCCGCGTTTTATTCGCCCACACTCATTTTTATTAGATATGTATTGAGCATTAAGATTAAAATATGGATATTTTTATCATTGTATGTCTTTTAGGATTGTTCCCTGATTCAAGCAAAAGTCCACTCTCCTTAACCCTTCCTTAGGAAGGGTTGAGGTGGTACCCTAACGGGAGAGTGGCAGAGATGCAAATTTGTTCCTATGTGGATATTACCTTTATCCGATAGTTATTAAGAGTAGTCACTTTGGAAAGGTGTCACAAATTCATTCTGACTTTGGCGACTCTTATACAAACTTTTCTTTATAATGTATAGGGCAAGACGAGACCACTATACAAGCTTGTCATTTTGTCATCCATAAATTATTATGTACTCCTCGAGACTTTTCAAGAGTCTAGTATGACTCATCCCTGTAGGGGGCAGGAAGCACTAACATAGTTCATGCTTAGATGAAATGATGTATGACAGCGGTAACATCATAGGTCTCTAGGTCTAGATGGATCGGGAAAATATTTTCTTGAGAGTACGGCACCAGAATCCACAGATACAGTAATGCTCTGGTAAACTTCCATATGGACGACATGACCTGAGCCTAAAAAACGGATCTTGAGCGAAGCGAAAAATCTATTTTTGGGTGAGGTAGCCATGTCATCCTGATGGACCCGCCCTTCCTTTCATTGCAAAAGGGCTTATTGACCCCTCCCTATAATACAGTATCTGTAGCACCTCGTATATCGCTACAAGGAATAAAGAGGGCGCTACTGCCTTCATCAGATACACACTAGAAACGCAATAGGAGAGATGCCTTATGAGCGGCTCTCTTTTCATTCTCCTTTCGGATTCTTGTTAGTATATCCCCCTCGAGGCGTTAATACTGTTCGGGGCGAAGATAGCTACGTGACGTGTCACGAATACGTCCTCTGATATTATGCGATATCCCTGTGAGATTATTTAGGGATAATTGCTACAGGCGTTAGAATTCTGGATACCTTAAAGTAAAATTCTCTGGGAATATCACTGTAGTCAAATATACCCTAGAAAGCTACCATTTAGGAACTTCCATCAGGATGACATGGCTACCCCACCCAAAAATAGATTTTTCACTTCACTCAAAATCCGTTTTTTATATATATATATATATATATATATATATATATAGCAGAGAGAGAGAGAGAGAGAGAGAGAGAGAGAGAGAGAGAGTATGATGTTTTGCCAGTCTCATAGATATCATTGCCACACTGGCACTATAGATTTAGTCATTATAAAGGTTAAGAATGAGAGGTAGGGGACAAATCATAACTACCTGACCATTGGATGAGAACTAAGAAACCCAAATTGGTAATTGAGTTCTAAAGAAATTCACGAAATCTTATTGAACCGGTGACTTCGATTTTCTTAGGCAGCCTTTTTTTTCCCCCAAAGATTTGACAATGAAGTCAATTTATATTACTTCACCTTGCTCTGAGTAATATAGCCGTTTCATCCTTCCGTTTGTCAGATCAGATCTGCGTCCTGGCAATTTGAGAAATGATTTTCGATGTCATGCGAAAACTACAAATGCTCAGAATACTGACGAGCCTTTGCACTAGGGCACATGCACGCTCATTCCAGACTAACAGTTGGAGTGAACTGAAAGACTGAAGAACTGCAATCCTGTCCACACTCTATTCACTTCGGCAGGCTTGCAGCAGTGTTGGCAAATGGCAGAATTGTGGAGGTAATGACGGAAAAAAAAAATAGGTCTACAGAGGGATCTCCATCATTTCAATTTCTGGAACGGAAAATATTTCCGCATAGTTATCAGGGTTGAAAATCTAGTTTTTGCATATAAATCTGTTTTACATCTATAATATAAAGTCTATATCTTTATATAAGTGGATATGTATTGTATTTTGAATTAAAACCTGACGTTAGCAAAGTGTAGATATTTTGACTATATTTTTGGGTGATTTTCCAGATGAATTGATTATTTTCGGTACCTCAGCGTTAAAAAGCCGTTTCCCTTACCAGGCGGAATTCTTACGCAGACCTAGTGGCAACACTGGCTTATAGGTATAGTCTCAGTTCTTGTGATTGTGTGTTTAAAGGACATTCATAGCCACCCATCTTACGCCAGAAGATATGGAGATACTTTGTCTGAGAACAGCTGGGGAATTGTAAACGATTTCAGCAAAAAAGAAACGGAAAGGATAAAAATGGACAAAAGACTTTTCATAGAGAAGACAAGGTAAATATATGATACTTTAATTTCTAGCTAAATACATGAACCATATATTTTTCTTACTCGCTATCTTGTGTTTAATGAATTTTTTACCATGATTATTGGGGCAAAACACCCGTTCGTGAGTTTTTGGACCCTATTATGTAAAGACAATTATGGAACTCCAATGGGAAACCCAGGTTGTTTTTGGCTGGGGGAATGTCAAAGGCGGGTGATTTTCAACAATAATAATGGTCAAAAATGCAACAAAAGCACAAAATAGCCTTTCGGAAAAATATATGGTTTATCTAAGTGGCTGAAAACAGGCAAAACGTGAATATTTACTACTTTTGAGATGTATAAAAGGGCAGAGAACCTAAAAACCTACCAAACCTTCCGTTCCAAGGAAGAATTGCAACGAAATTCAAACATAATGACTCCAAAACAATGCGCAACTTCGAAAGCCGGACCCCCATTCACAGGTCAAAAAACTGAGAGTAAATCACAAAAAAATCCTTACGTTATGATACAGTAAATTCCAAATATATCCTCACATTATGAAAAAGTAAATCACAAATAGTTGCTTACCTCATGATTGACACCATTTTTTTTTTAATATTGGCAATCTTTACAGAGCTTTGTAGTAGAAATAGGCTGGTTTTCCTGAAAAATTAAGTCAGAAACGGACCTTTGAGACATCATTTTGCTGTTATCTTTTTTAATTTCACATGAGTAACAATAGAGCATTTCCATGATAATCAATTGCCGACATGAATGAAGTTACCCTAAATTTCGAAATAGATTGATGTATTTCCCTTAAGTTCCCTCTTGAAGACGTCTTTATGTGCTAGTGAAGTTGAAACTGAAGGGGAAGGTTGAAAAAAAGGATATTATGTGAGGTCTGAAGAGAGAGAGAGAGAGAGAGAGAGAGAGAGAGAGAGAGAGAGAGAGGTGAATTTAAAAGTAACGTAATACTAATGGTACGTTTATATGAAGCATTTATCCTCCAAGTCGTCAAAAAATCAGGTATGGTCAATTACTGTCGTCTTGGATGGGAGGCGGAAAATGAATAAGTAATGTGTCGTAGGAAATGCAGCTGAACATTCGGAGGAAACAGAAAGTAGGTGGAGGAAACTGGGAATAATCTTGATGGAATTATTTCTTCTTCTCTTAAACTTCAATTTCTCTTCCCTTTAGGAAAAATCCATTTCCTTCTCCTACCATTTAATACCTAATTCATGAGATAAAGGAAGCATTTGTTTTGGTCGTTAATTACCACATAGAGATATCACAAAAGGAGCAATTTGTTTTGGGTAATAATTTTTAAATTTTTTATGGATGTCTGTACATCTGTATATATACAAATTGGTCTAAATTTTTAAAGACATTTGATGTTGA
>NC_090729.1:8722428-8732428 GCF_036898095.1 Palaemon carinicauda
AATGTATTTAATACCGAATTCTATTTTGGGAATACATATCCACTTGGAATTCATTTTATGGTAACAGCTTCTGGCCGGGTGGTGATTCGAACCACCACCTGTCCGGCTAGAAACTATTCTGGCAGGGACCCTACCGACTCAGCTATCAAGAGACACTAAAAGTTTATGACAAGTCCCCCTACATATTCCTGTCGAATTCAGGATTCTGTTCATAGACTTGAAATAGACCCATCTCCACCATGATAGCTGAATCGTGAGTTTGCAACACGTGGTTATTTTAATGAACATATATCACAAGCACACGTGATTTTAATTAATGTAAATATCACCCACGAAATGCATTTAATACCGAATTCTATCTTGGGAATACATATCCACTTGGAATTCATTTTATGGTAACAGCTTCTGGCCGGGTGGTGATTCGAACCACCACCTGTACGGCTAGAAACTATGCTGGCAGGGACCCTACCGACTCAGCTATCAAGAGAGACTAAAAGTTTATGACAAGTCCCCGTACATATTCCTGTCGAATTCAGGATTCTGTTCATAGACTTGAAATAGACCCATCTCCACCATGATAGCTGAATCGTGAGTTTACAACACGTGGTTATTTTAATGAACATATATCACAAGCACACGTTATATATATATATATATATATATATATATATATATATATATATATATATATATATATATATATATATATATATATATATATATATATCTTTATTACAGGCCAATGTCTAAAGAGAAACCTCAGTAACATATTTGTCCCTATCTTGAATATACACTTTTATTGAAAACATAAAATACACATTTTGAGAAAACAGCTTGATCGATTTTTGAAAACAAATCCAGTAAGGCCACAAATTTCTTTCTAGATGATTCAACTTACGGGTGGTAAGAGAGAAGGAACGTTTTAACATTCGTCAATCTCGAACTTTGAAAACAACTATAAAGGCGAAATAAACCACTATCAGTGATTTTTTACCATTCTTTACCACGATTCATATACTGCACATGTCATTTGATCTTCTCTGCACTGTGTAAGCATGTTAGCTCCTGGTCTACTATATTTGAATTTTTTGACGTTCTTGCTTGCAAGTTCTTATATAAAATCGATGACTGTTTAGTAAAGTTTAGTTGCATTCACCTCGCCTCTCATTACAACCTAACGGCTCTCTTGCGTATATCAAACCAAAGGGAAAGGCATGAGTATCTTCTCCAATATGTGGATGTCACGATATATGTCGTTATAATGACAACCATAAACATTATGTGGCTAATTTTTTTTTTCATCATGATAGAATTAAAAGAATACACGTTTCTCTTCCATCATCGCTTACTGAGTTTGACTTTTTGTACATCGCTATGATTCTAATAAGGATCACACATACTAGGTTGGTTTTCTTTGGGCGATAAGACTGAAGTCATTCAAATCACTAATCTGCATTGGCTAGTGTGGTGATGAAAACTGGACAAACCCCAGACATGAATATGTATATGATCAATATTGAAGTGTCATTCTATTTAATAATTTGAAACTTCTGCTATTAGCATAATTACCAGAAAAAAACATAGTAATATTCCCCTTCTTGCGATATCTTCATAAATGGTATAATAACCTTAGGAACTAACTAGAAATATATTTGATAGAGGAGTAATTGCAATACAATTGATTGTTATTGTCCTATTTCTAAATTGCTAATAACAAAATTATAAACAGAGTTTTAATTACAAAGTTGTGACCCTCCCTCCGTCCCCCGCTATTATCTTTCTACTTGATGCATAGTCTTTGCTCTTAGAGAAATATAACCTTCTGCACACATTTTTGGTTAAATGGTTTTTTAGATAACATTTTCCAATGTGTGAAAAATACAGGTAGGCAAAATTTGTGAAATTTCGAAAATTAACAATTCTCTTAAAAATTTACTATTTGAAACACACACATGATCTATATATATATATATATATATATATATGTATATATATATATATATATATATATATATATATATATATATATATATATATATATATATATATATATGTATATATATATATATATATATATATATATATATATATATATATATATATATATATATATATATATATATATACATATATATATATATATATATATATATATATATATATATATATATATATATATATATATATATATATATATATATATATATATATATATATATATATACTTATATGCATACATACATATATATATATATATATATATATATATATATATATATATATATATATATATATATATATATAATATATAAATATATATATATATATATATATATATATATATATATATATATATATATATATATATATATATATATATATATATACACACACATTTATTGATCGTTGTAGCTCCTTTTTGTCTGAGAAAATAGATTGAAGGTGGCATTTAATGGAGTCAGTTCCTTCAGTTAATTAGTCCCAGCGACAGAAAATGTTTAAAAGCTTTGACATTAATGTCCTCCTTAGAAAGTGTAATCAGCATTTAGGAATTTAAAGGAAGACGTGAATCAGGAAAGGTTCCTTTATTACTATCCTAAAATACATGTGAGGATTGCTCGAGAACCTAGAGTTCCTATCGAAAATGTACCTAAGCCTCACCTTTTCAATAAAAAGACACGATTCTTGGATGTTAGGATAATGGTAAAAACGTATTTAAATAAAATGAATGTATATTCTATATTTAGATAAAAAAAATAGTAAGAGATTTAAAAAATATTATCTACAATAATCAATCAAAAATATCCGAGTGATTGCTTCACAGTTTCCTGAATATTTTGAATTTAAAAGATATCTTCTTTATTTTGTTTTTCACCACGTAGCGGGAACTTACGAGGCAAGGAAACTGAAAAACATCAATTCGTATAAACCTCCAAAAATTACTGGAAGGCGAAGGAGTTCTACTAAGGGTTGGTTGTTTGATATTAGATAAGAGATTACGGAAACGAGGCTTTTCTGTTTTTAATGAAAGCCATGGAAAGCAATCGCTATCTCAGGAATTAGAATGTTCAATTTAATCAGATTAAATTAGGATCTGTTGTGTTCAATGATATTCTAACATTATACTAATATATGATGTATCCTTTAGTAGTCGGTAAAGATAATATAATGTTTTAATTTAAAAAATCCCTAAAATTAGGATAATGGTATATCAAAAATAAAAAATAAAATCGAACAACTATTTTCTATCTACAAACTCATTATTTTTTTCCTAGATTCCTTCGAAAAATAATATATACTTGGAGAGAGAGAGAGAGAGAGAGAGAGAGAGAGAGAGAGAGAGAGAGAGAGAGAGAGAGAGAGAGAGAGAGAGAGAGAGAGAGAGAGAGGTTTAAAGATAAAGCTTCTGGCAAATCTAATTCACAATTAATTCAGTTAACTTATTTTCATCTGAATAAAAAAGAACTATATGCACCTGAAATGTCTAATGAGTCTTTGTCAATAAAATTTTTAAATAATTTCTATCTCTTCGATAACAATGGATTTTTCAGGATAACTGCAAAATATCTCGGTCTTCATACTTAAGCTTTTCAGTTATGTTCTTGGCATTGGTCTTATCAAACAAAATGACGCACAACTTGATGCTGCTTGATTGATTTTGAATGAGTTTAGATTTTCTGGCCTCCTGACGTCGAAGATCATTGACGCCGATGATGATACTGGAATGCCATACATAAAAGGGATGTGTCGTTGGAATATAGGGAAATTTATCGCCATGTGTTATCATTTATGCAATATACGCTACAATTTATTCTTTTAAGTATAAACAATAATCTTTTAGATATAATATTTTGGTGAATGTCTATGACAAAACATTACAATAACATATCCTACGTTACTTGTTCTCATTTTGCTCTAATGCCTCTCTCGCTGTAATCCAGTTTTTAAAGATCTATTTTAAATTCTAGTACACTAAATCATTAAGTAACTAGTAAATCAGCAATATACGACTTTATCAAATTATTTCAGATAAAACTGATAATCTTTTGAAACCTGAAACTGAATGAAAGGTAATGTGTATATACAACAACAACAACAACAACAACAACAAGAAAATCAGCCGTTTTTAGTCCATTGCAGGATACAGACCTCAGACATGTCAATTTATGTTTAGGATTTGGTCAGTTTTCATCCCCACACTGGCAAGTGCGTATCGATGATGGTGGGTGTTTTTCGTTTGATAGCTCATAACAGGCCAACCTAGTAGGTAAAGCCCTAATTAGTACAACTTTCTTGATCTTCGTGAAATACAAAACCTTTCATCACGTTATCCACACTCAGAAAAGGATTGTATATAGCTACTGAATATTGTAGTTTATATTCTTTACAAGGCATAGTCATAAAGCCATGGACCCACATCTCCTAATTAATGGAAAATTTCAGGAAAATCTCCTCAAAGCCTATTTTATGTAATAATGTCCCATAATTTATCCCAAACTTTTCACAGAATCAGTGAATAGATTTTCCCTTTTACCTTTTCATTGATCTTTCCAGCTCTTTTATATCTAAGTCAGCTCGTTAACTTAATAGATCACATCAACTGACTCCATTTACTGAAAAGACGGAGAATGTTTTGAAGTTTTGACAGTAATGTCTCCTTAGAGACTGTAATTAGCATTCGGGGTTGTAGAGGAAGACGTAGATTAAAAATAAAATAAATTTCTTTTATCGTTCCATAAAATCCATGTGAGGAATACTCGAGATAACAATTAACATTCTAAATACAAACAGGGTTTACATATTATCATAAAAAAGTAAAGTTTTCGTTCCCATATAATTATTGTGATCATACGCAAATTTACGTGATAGCATTTCAAAATAATACTATTTGAACTAATTAATCTTAGTTTCCTAATTTTATTTTGGTTACCTTTCCCTGCATTTACAGATATATATATATATATATATATATATATATATATATATATATATATATATATATATATATATATATATATATATATATATATATATATAGATAGATATAGATATATTTATATATATATATATATATATATATATATATATATATATATATATGTATATATATATATATATATATATATATATATATATATATATATATATATATATATATATATATATATATATATATATATATATATATATGCGTTGGAAGAAATAAATGATGTTTCCTCTTTTCATGGTTATTAACCTGAATTGAACCTCATCCTATTCTTGTTACGCCTATTTATTCATCATAACAATTTTTGATATGTTCATAAAAGGAATAATAGAGACGAGATTTTTACAAAATCTGAATTTCAATTTAATATCAGTAATAACAATTAGGTCTGACATTCCATCGTCTGAGTGGCTCATTATTGTTAAAATTGGGCAATGCGTTATTCATAATTAATAATTGTGAATAATTTCACTATTTTGCGTAAAATTCACCTCGAACACATTATACTGTAATGATATTCAACTGTATTCGCTGGATGTAATGTATAATGCTTGTTTTACCGGGGAAACTGATGTATTGCATTTTATTAATTGGTACTAAACGTCAAACAGTCCCATATTTAGACATTTTACTTTTGTTTGACCCAGTCCATCATAGCCCGATTTGACAAACAGCTAGGTAAGAGCTTGGGTTAATCTATCAATCATCTATCGTCTCTAGTTTGTGAAGCTTTGATATATTATATCACCAACTTGATATAGATATTAACTTTACTCAATTGAATATGACAATTTACTTTCTGTACAACATTTTCTGCTTTGCTTCTAAATCAACCCTAACCTATGCTATCCTAAAATTTAGTATTTTCATCGGATGTAAATGTTTGTACTTATATTAATATTATTAAATCTGAACGATAAAATAACTCACGTTTATAGTCTCATTTATGTTCATAAATCGTGTTTAAATGTCGAAATCTGCCATAATGATGAAAATAAAATATCCAATTTTGTTTCTCTACAATAGTGTTGCACTTTTAGTATAATACTGAGTCATGATGGCAGTAAAAGAACAATAAGTACACTTCGGTGAGCTACCATATCATTGACTTCTCATTTTCGAAGCCGCATAATGTTCAACAGACTCTTCACACCCCTACTCTGTGGGGGAGGGGAGAGTATTGCTATGAAGTCAGGTGACTATATGAATAATTAACTTTATAATAAATATTGAGGGGATTCCTATGAATTTTTTTCGAAATTTCATAAGGTTAAATCCCTGACACTGAAAAGTAAATAAAAGACATATAAAATCTAATGTTACAGAGTAAATGCCTACAATAAGAACCCGAGTATTACCTTTAAACAAAACGAGCTTTATTATTATTATTATTATTATTATTATTATTATTATTATTATTATTATTATTATTATTATTATTATTATTATTATTATTTTGTTGTTGTTGTTGTTGTCGTTGTTGTTGTTGTTGTTGTTATTAGAAATAAGGTACAATCCTAGTTGGAAATGCAAGATGCGATAAGCCCAAGGGCTCCAACAGAAAAAAATATCCCTTGTACAGAAAGAAAACCAGGAAATGAATACATTACAAGAGAAATAATGCAGTCAAAATGAAATGTTTTACAAGCAGCAACAATGTCAACTTAGATGTTCCATTCATTACTTATAAAAAATAAAAAAAAGACTAGAGGAATATAAGATAGAACAGCGTACCCTAGAGCAAGAGAACTCTAATGCAAGACAGTTGAAAGCCATGGTGCAAAGGCTATGGCACTATTAAATGGTATCTAAGCTTTTATGGATATTTTGATACACCACCACTCTGTGGGCACTGTCAACCTTTGTATTTGCCACTGGGAAAAAATATTTCAAGGGTGGCATGAGAACTCCCTACCGTATCTTCAGTAGAAAATCCAGCCAAATAATGAGCCACCTAGGCTAGAGACTATACAATCATTTTGGAATGCAAGAAATGCCCGTAACAATGATGGCCGTTGGATAATTCTGGGATAGAGCAAATTCAGTGTCAATGACTATGATAAGTGAACTTACATTTACAAACCAAAAGGTTCTCCCTAGCTTTGTACAAATTTAGCATCTTTGTCTTTTCTCCCTTGACTGCATCATTATCTTGTTATCTGGGGAGTTCTTGCACGTAATACATAGAATAATTGTGAAAAGTTCCTTTGGAATACCAGTCCTGGTGAGTCTGTCGTATGCTCAAGGATGACTTCCATCGCTAATTGCAAGTTAATTTTGTTTGGTTTGGTTGAAATAAATTACGTTCATAATAGTTTACAACAGACACCCATCTTATTTTTTAACGGCAAGATGTTTCAACTGATTTGATTTGGCTCAAGGTGTCTACTTCCTCTTTTGTTTCTTTATCACATTCTATCATCAGTACACACAGTACTCACTTTAGCTGGCAGTTTCATTGACAAAAACATCACTTGCAGATATTGTGTTTTAAGTAAGAACAGTGAAGAGATATTTTCTATATATGTGTCCACAATACTCGACAAACTATTATCATGACTATGTAATTATGGTCTTGCCCTTGGCCCATTACTTGTTTGTCAAGCTCAAGCTTCTTGATGGGTTAACGAAATTCTGAATCTATCTCTCACTTCAGGATTAAGCTCTTACATCAGGAAAAAGCTTCCATCACAGTATTAAGCTTCCACTTCAGAGCTAAGCTCCCAGTTCAGAATCAAACTCCCACTTTTTTTTCCAGAAATAGTGGAAGTTGTTGAAGGCACCGCTGAAGTGGAAGGCACAGGAATCAAAGTAAAAGATGGTTCGACAGAAACCGCGAGAAGGTTCTGGGATCTGGATACAGCATGTGGATCGAATGTTGGGATGCCAACCTCAATCTCGCTACACTATTTTCAAGAAGATTGGACACAAAAATCAATGCTATATGAACAAAAGGCGTCGCCACCCCTTGATTTGCTTCTGAGCAAGGGGACTTACAGCAAGATATTGCACTTATGAGTTTCCAAGTCACTATCTACTTAAAAGATTGGATGAGGAACAGTAAATTGGTTAGGAACAAGTTATAATAAAAAGAAAATTCGTTGTTTATTGAAATATTTCTGTACCAATCATTACTTCTAATTACAACGTATGGTTGTCCTCTTCATTTTTATTCAACTTCATGGAAGCTCAGAATTGTCTTAAGGTTATCAGTTGTGCGTTACTTGATACATATATTTTTTTTTTTCTGCAGTCAAACTTTTCTGTGCCATCATCAAAATCAGTATACTGACAAAGCATGAGCTTCATGAAAAAATTCTAGGAACAATTTCAATGAAATAGCGAGATTGGACGAAGACAGTTGTTACGTCTTTAGTCTCTTTAGCAGAAATCTTGCTGCGTGAATTTCAGATTTATTCACAACCCAAGTGATGCTAGTACATCACTGGCTCACTGCAGTGAGTTTCCATTGGCGTTGAAGCGCAGATCCAGTGGTTGGAAGCGGGGAGGGTGTTGACATAACTGTGATGAGCCTTTTTTTTTTTTCTTTTTCATTCCTCGATTTTATTTTATATTGCCTCCTCCTGCTGTGAAGATTCCCTATCAAGAGTGATGCATCTATCATTGACTGTCTCCAAACCAGTGTGTATCAATCATTGAAGAGCAAGGTGTGCTTTCTGATAAATATTTCACACATGCTCTGGCTTGTAACTCTTCTTGGCAATACATCTCTTGAAGCTCCCCATGGTTGACCACTGCTCTCATGAACGGCCTTCGTGATGATTCGTGAATCTAGATTGAGAAACCTTTTATACTAATTACTTATCAGTGGCATGTAAAATACAATAACAATACAAATATATTTAATAACTTTCGTGACAATTCTTTCGAAATCAGCTTTAGATTCTTAATACTTTACCAATATTTATCTCATAGTACCCAACTCCCTGTAACGTCTCATTAAAAAAACTAATCCTCATTATTATTGCTATCAAATCTACATGCTTGGATGGAAAAGTAGAAGGCTATAATCCTAAGGGCTCCAGAAGGGAAAGAAGGCCAGTGAGTGAAGAAAATAAGGGGATAGCCAATAAACTAAAGGCTACATAAGTAATGAATAGGAAATAGGAAATAGTCAAAGATCAGTTACATTGTTAGAATAGAGCAGTCATATAAAGTGAATGAACAGCGATATAGCTATATGTTGTTTGAAAGGGTATAATGTTAAAAGTGTACTGTTGTGTAAATTCTTAGCTCACACCAGGATTGAATCAAATACTTCGTATTTGAAGTTTTGATTTTTTCATTGGAACACACAGTAAATAAATGATTTACATTGAATAAGCAGGAATAGTTAGCGCATGCATGCATACAAGTAACAGTCAACGATACGGTTTCACTGTAATCATAAATGAATCCCAGAACTGAAGCGACAAAATTACCATTAATATTCCATCATCTGGGTAGTTGAAATATATATATATATATATATATATATATATATATATATATATATATATATATATATATATATATATACATATATATATGTATATATATATATATATATATATATATATATATATATATATATATATATATATATATATATATATATATATATATATATATATATATACATATATATATATATATATATATATATATATATATATATATATATATATATATATATATATATATATATATATATATATATATATATGTATATATAATAATGATAATTGTGTTACGAAATTCCCTATGCATTGAGTTTAGAGTAACATATGAGTAAAAAAGGAATGTCTCCTATCCAGGATTTAAGCAAAGCAAATAATACACGAAAAATAATGATATCGATTTATTGCACTATCTAGTTAACATTTCCTTTTTCGTAACAACAAATTTGATAAGGATTGTTTACTTCCTATTTAGGTATCATCCAGATAAGAACCACAGAAAGGGAAACGGTAATAAGAAACGCATTTATGTATGGAATGCAAAGTATTAGCA
>NC_090729.1:8739928-8742428 GCF_036898095.1 Palaemon carinicauda
TCACAGACAAATAACAATGTTTATCCCTCTACATTGCACGAATATATGTGTGATATGACGGCCGAGAGAAGGTTGTGAACTCAAAGGCAGTATGAAAGCAACTGAGTTAATATATTATAGAACACTCTCCTTTATATACAAAAGCCCAAGGCAACAGGAATTTTCATGTTAAAGAGACAGACAATGTTACAGAGGTGAAACGCAGACATGTTTATCCTGGTTCTTTTTAGTGCGAGAGAAGAGCGAAGATACAAGCAAAATATATACAAAAGGAATTATGTACGATCGTGTGACACACGGTTGGTACATGGCTCCCCCCCTTAAAAATGATATACTGTACATGTTAAATAGGGCACCCTGATCTAGAGAGGCGAACTGTAGGAGGGTCATCTGGCAGAAGATAAGCAGGTTTTAGAAGATCAATGGAGACCCAGTCTTCTTTACCACAAATGTTTAGTAGGAATGCTTTTGGACTGCGGCGGATCACAAGGAAAGGGCCCGTGTAAGTTGGCGTTAGCGCTGGCTTGCTAGTGTCGTTGCAGAGTGCAAGTTTGTTGGTATGTGATGCTTAGCTGGGGGCTTGTAAGTCTGGCGGCATGGAGTAAATTTTCCCATGATATGACGTATGCTCTGGAGATCGTCGGAGGAGGTTGTATAAGGAAAAAAATTTGGCAGGGACGACCAACGGGTCGCCATACACCATTTCAGCTGCCGAGATGTCGAGGATGTCTTTAGGAGTGGTACTTAGTCCAAGGAAGACCCAGGGAAGCTGAGTAAACCAGTTGCAATCCTTGCAGCGGGACATCAAGAGCTGCTTTGAGGGTGCGATGAAAACTTTCAACCATTCCATTGTCAGCGGAGTTGTAGGCCGTTGTCTGATGTAGGGTGATGCCCAGGAGATTCGCTAATGATGTCCACAATTGAAAGGTGAAAGTGGTTCCCCTGTCAGAAGTAATATGCTCAGGGATACCAAATCTTGCAATCCATCCAGAGAGTAAGGCCGACGTACATGAGGTGGACGTTGTAGTTTCCGTGGAAATGGCTTCAGGCCAACGAGTGGAGCGGTCGATGACGGTAAACAGGTAATGATGTCCTTGAGATGTGTGTAGGGGGCCTAAAACGTCGATGTGAATGTGTACGAAACGAAGCTGAGGTTGAGGAAAGGTGCCCACTCCGGAATCCGTTTGTGGATGTACATTGGAAGTTTGGCAAGAAGTACGGGGGTGGACCCAATCCTTAGCATCCTTAAAAATGCCATGCCTAATGAACTTTGCCTTCAGCAGCTGTGTAGTAGAATGGCACGAGGGATGTGAAAGGCCGTGAATGAAATCAAACACCTGCCGGCGCATGGGAGCAGGAATCCAAGGTCGCGGTCTACCAGTACTGACGTCACAGAGGAGGGTGGTGTTGGAGTCTTCGAGGGGAAAGTCTTCCCAACGGAGGGACATGCAGGATGTCCTACATGCTTGATACTCTGGATCCTGTCGTTGGGCTTCAGCCAGGGCATTGTAATCCAATCCCAGTTGAACGGCAGCCAACGTGTTTCTTAACAGGGCATCGGCAACGGGATTCACTTTCCCAGGACATATTGAAGGGTGCAATTTTATTCAGCCACGGCGAGGAGATGTCGGTATTACCGGGCAAACCAGGCATCAGACTGTCAAATAAAGGCGTGCACCAGAGGCATGTGGTCTCTGCGAATGACGAAGGGCGTACCTTCTAAGAAATGGCGAAAGTGACGGACAGCCAAGTGCACCACCAGAAATTCTTGATCGAAGGTAGAATAACCCGATTCTGCCTTGGACAGATTTCTGCTGAGGAAGGCCAATGGGCGTGGTGAGCCGTTGACCACCTGCTCGAGTACTGCACCAATAGCTACGTCGTTGGCATCGGTGGAGAGAAGGAGAGGGGCATGTGCGATAGGAAAAGTGAGAGCCGCAGCAGTTGATAGGGCCTTCTTTGCATTGCAGAAGGCTGCTTCTTGAAGGGGACCCCACTTCAGGTCCTTTGGCTTGCCCTTGAGGGAGGCGTAGAGGGGAGCAAGAGTGGCGGCAATGGCTGGCAGAAAACGGTGATAATAGTTGATCATGCCCAAGAATTCCTGCAGAGCTTTGACGGTCGAGGGCGCGGGGAAGTTCTGAACGGCTGCTACCTTCTCAGAGACTCCTTCAGGAGTGATGCGGTGCCCTAAGAACGACACTTCGTTGGCACCAAAGGTACACTTGTCGTACCGGACTACAAGGCTGTTTTGTTGCAGGCGGTCGAGCACGTTGCGCAGGTGACGAAGGTGTTCCTCTTTTGAGGAGGAGAACACAAGTATGTCGTCCAAATAATATACACAGAAAGGGAGGTCCCCTAAGATGCCATCCATGGCCCCAGCGTTACGAAGGCCAAAACAGGAGTAATTGAAGGTGTATGTACCAAACGGAGTGGTGATGGCAGTCTTGGGGATGTCTTCTGGGTTCATAGGCACCTGATAATACCCCTTCTGGAGGTCGTG
>NC_090729.1:8749928-8757428 GCF_036898095.1 Palaemon carinicauda
ATAATATTGAATTCTGTAATCATTTAAATACCACTTTAGTAATTCACAAAAAACAACATATCTTGGATGTAGAAGTTTATAAACATCGTATTCTTACCGTCGCTGAAATCAATCACGCTCAATCAGTTGCGGATAAATCCCTTTTGCATTCTATTAAAGATAAAATCAGTAAAGACATTCAAGAAGAGGAAATTCTGCAGAAATTTTTTGAACTTTTAACTGTATTTCATGATGTTTTCTCCCCTACGGATGGATCCTTAGGTAAAACAGATGTAATAGAACATCAAATAAGGTTAAAAGACAAACAGAAAATTATCTATGTACCCGCGCAGAGACTCCCTATGAAATTCCAGAATGAGATAAATGATGAAGTAGGTAAAATGCTAGAAGAAGGAGTCATTAGGATATCGAACAGCCCTTATAATTTTCCATTAATAGTTGTACCGAAAAAAGATCAAACATAGTGTATCTGCGTAGACTTTCGTCGCTTAAATGAGGAAGCGATTCCTGATCGATTCCCAGTGCCATGTACTGACAATATTTTATCTTTGCTAGGTCAGAACAAATATTTTACCAGTTTGGACTTACTTAAACGCTTTCTCTAGATATCATTAGAAGAAAATAGTATCCCATACACTGCCTTCATCACAGCCAGGGGACATTATGAATTTTTGCTTATGCCTTTTGGTTTACGTTGTGCTCCCATAACATTTACTAGTATGATTAACATAGTGTTTGGAGATTGGCTAGGGGATATATTACATGCCTATATGGACGACCTTATAATCTTTTCTAATACCTTAGAAGAGCATATTACGTAAACTGGAACTAGTACTACAGAGACTAAGACAGCATAACTTAAGGGTAAAGATTAGTAAGTGTGAATTCTTTAAAACAGAATTAGTCTATTTAGGTTTTACGGTGTCTAGCCAAGGTCTTAAAGCAGTCCACGATAAGGTGTCGGCTATCCGTAACTTTCCGATACCTACTAATGCCAAGGGAACACAGCAATTTTTGGGTTGTAGTGGGTATTACAGGCGTTTTATACGCAATTATTCAATAATAGCTGCTCCCCTAACCGATCTTACGAAGAAGGGCATAGATTTCATATGGTCTGAGCAGCATCAACAGGCGTTTAATACCTTGAAAGATGAACTGTGTAGTCCTCATATCTTAAAATTACCTGACTTTGGTAAGGAATTCTTCATTTCAACAGACGCCTCAGACCTAGGAGTAGGTGGGGTATTGCTTCAGCAATATGACAAACAGTTTTTCCTGATAGCTTTTTATTCACGTAAACTGAGAAATTCCGAAAATAAATACGCAGTAATAGACAAGGAAGGCTAGCTATTGTTAATTCACTAGTACATTTTAAGTTCATAATATACGGTTATCCAGTCAAGGTTCTTACTGATCATAAGCCCCTAACCAACTTCTTTAAAGGCTTTAGTCACAGCCCCAAACGAACTCGGTGGCATTTGATCATCCAAGACTTTGGTGCGAGGATCGGGTATTTACCTGGGAAAGCAAATATCATTCCTGATACATTATCACGCAACCCTGTGTCATGTTTTATGGAGCCATTTCCTGAATTAATAGATATATCAACATCCATACCTATTGTTAAAACTGTATTTGATCAGGAAGATCTCGGCTGGAGCGCTGAATTAATACAGACTGAGCAAAGAAAAGATCAAAAATAAGAAAAAATCATAAGTGCATTGAAAAGAAATCCTAAGGAAAAGGAATACATAACGTATTCTCAGCAGAATTATATAATCTAGGATAATATTCTGTGTAGATCCCTGGCAAGGAAAACCAGCAATACACCACAGGTGACTAACGATCAGTCAGGTAGTAGTTCCAATCTCACTTACACCTACTGTCCTAAATTTGTTGCATGCAAATCCATTGCATGGACACCCGAGGTTCCCCATAATGTCACAGAAAGCCAAATCATTGTTTTATTGGCATACGATGCTTACAGATATAAAAAAGCACATAGCTAATTGTCGCACTTATCAGGAAAACAAAGGGCACACAAAAACACCTGTTAGCCTAGGGTTTTATCCCGTGCCCAATCAACCCTTTGAAAGAATGTATTTAGATTTATTAACAGGATTTTAGGAGTCAGACAGAGGAAATAAGCACCTCTTAGTAATTATAGGTGCTTTGACTCGATATATAGAACTGATAGCGCTTAAAACTAAAACCGCGATTGAATGCGCTAGGAAGTTTTACGAGTGTTACATTTGTAAACATGGAATTCCACACATGATAATATCAGACTTGGATGGAGAATTTAATAATCCTTTCCTTAACTCATTGTGTGAATTCCTTAGCATAAAGAAAATCAATACCATGATCTGTCACCTAGAGTTAAATGGGCTAGTGGAAAGAGCAAATAGGAAGGTTTTAAACATATTAAGAGTTACAATAGGGGGATCAGACCCCAACTGGGATATTGCAATACCTGCGGTACTAAGTACTCTGAATCACTCATATCATGTATCTATTAAAATGTCGCCGCATGAGGCATTGCATGATACCCCAGTTACAACGCCTTTCCATGTATCAACGCCTACAAATAATTTATCAAATCCTTTAAAGGAAGTTATAAATGTAAGCAAAAGTCGTTATGATATCCTTCAAAAGAATTTAGAAGAAACGCAGAATATAATGAAAAAGGAATCATGATAAAATAACGAAGCCAACTAAAACATATACCGTGGGTGATAATGTATACATACCGGTAAATGCATGTAAAGGACTCAATTACAAAGTATCACCTGAGGTTGAAGGCTCATTTAACATTTTGGAAACATTAACGGCCAATAGATTTAGAGTTCAAAACGTATCCCAACCCACTGATGTGAGAATCGTACCATTGGCTCACATAAAAAATTTAAATAAGAGAGAAGGAAGTGAGGGAAATTTTTGTATCTATGAAACTTGTATGATAGTTGTATGTTAAATTTTTTTTCTTCCTAATAAAGGAGTAATTACATATATTTTTCTCATTGCAGGTTTCCAAAAGGATTTTTTTATTGTAGGGAGCGGTATTGTTCACTCAGACATTTTTCTCGTGTGGGAAGAGCCCTAAAACTAAAAGTATAGATTTTAAATATGGCACTATAGTAGAGAGAACAGAAGACGCTTTTATTATTGCAAGCAATATAATTATAAAAGTTATTTTTCTCCCAGAGAATGACGTCACTAGCTTAAAGAGAGACATTTTGAGGTTTGCTGCTTCATTAAATGAGATGCGTAAACAACATTTTCCTTTCAATACAGAGAGTTCGCTTACACCAACATTAAGCATAGAAGATATGCTATCACACGACTTGCAAAATAAGACTTATGAGGCAGAATCTTTGGCTTATGACCTTCTGATGTGGACAGTAAGACACACTAACCTTGAGAGACGTAACCGGTTTACTTTTGCTGCACTAAACATCTTTGGATCAGTTGCAAGTTTAGGATGGTGTTTAACTCAGATAAATTCGAATCAATAAATCATGGAAACAGCGAAAGAATGGTATATGCATACAGGGGACCTAATAACTACACAATCACAAGCAAGGAAGCAATTAAAGACCTTGGTGTAATGTTAAACAGGAATATGTTATACAACGACCAAATAGCAACACTGTTGGCTAAATGTAAAACAAAAATTGTAATGCTATTCAGACACTTGAAAACATGAAAAGCTTAACACTGATCATGCTGTACAAAACTTATGTACGTAGTACACTCGAGCACTGCAATATGATATGGTACTCTCACCACTAAAAGGATATTGCAAAAATAGAGAGTGTACAAAGGTCCTTTACTGCTGAAATAGAAGAAGTTGAGGACCTTGACTACTGGGAAAGACTGCAATTTTTAAAATTACACAGTCTAGAAAGGAGAAGAGAACGCTATACGATGATACAAGTATAAAAACAAATCAGAGGAATTACTGAAAACATCATGGAGCCAAACATATCAGAAAGAGCAAGCTGAGGTAGATTAATAGAGGCCAAAACTATACCAGGAAAACTAAGGAAGGCTCACAGGACATTAATCCAATATGCACCAGCATCGATAATGCAGCGACTGTTTAATGCGCTGCCAGCTCATCTAAGAAACATATCAGGAGTGAGCATAGATATGTTTAATAATAAGCTCGATAAACACCTAAGATGCACCTCAGACCATCCAAGACTGGAAGATGCAAAATACGCCGGAAGATGCATACGCAACTTCTGGTGGATATATGAGGTGCCTGACAGTGAGGGATCCGGGGGAACCCAAACATAGAATAAAGTCTCTCTCTCTCTCTCTCTCTCTCTCTCTCTCTCTCTCTCTCTCTCTCTCTCTCTCTCTCTCTCTCTCTCTATATATATATATATATATATATATATATATATATATATATATATATATATATATATATATATATATATATATATATATATATATATATATATATATATATATATACGTGTGCGGACATGATACCAAATGCACTTATGCCGAAAGACTAGAGGCCGAAGCTAAGAAGCCGAACGGACAGGAAGCCGAACAGTCATGAAGCCGAATGGACAAGAAGCCGAATGGACAAGAAGCCAAACAGTCATGAAGCCGAACGGACAAGAAGCGGAACAGTCATGAAGCCGAACGGAAAAGAAGCTGAACAGACATAAAGCCGAACGGACAGAATGAATAATATTGAAAAAATTCTTGGTTTGTCGTAAAATAGCCAGCTACCATAAATTACCAAACAACCATAAGCCTCAAAAAGGAATACAATTACCAGATGTCAACAAGAGAAAATTACTTTTTCTATTTTTGTTTTCGAAAATTTTCTATCCCTTCAGTTTCTTGTTTTCAAATTTTTCTATCCCTTCAGATTGATCATGGAGTTCGTTAAAACAGGACGAGGAGGAAGAAAACTTCTTTTAAGCGGTTATGCATACAGGTGGATAAAACAGCTAATGGCACAACATATTGGCGGTGTGAAAAAAGCAAAGATTGTAGTGCTAGACTTAAAACTATTGATGATGAAATACAAAGTTCTGTGTGTGATTATTCTCATCCTCCTGATGGGGCTAGGAATTTTGTTCTTGAAATATGCGATGGAATGAAGAGTACAGCTGAGCATTCGGGTGAAGTTGCGTGCAGCATAATTAGGAATGCAACGGAAGAATTGCCACTTAGTGTTGCAGGAACCCTACCCAAGCCACAAACACTTCAAAGAACCATACGAAGAGCAAGAAAAATACACGTAGAGGAAGATTTAGACGTAACAACGAGAGGAGAAAACTTTTTGATGCATGGAAGTGATGCCGTTGTTATCTATTCCACTCAAACAAATTATGGACCTTTTATCAAAAAAACAAACGTGGTTCGGAGATGGAACAGGCTCTTGCTTTTGCTCCACCAGCAGATATTCAAGAATTATTTGACAAATTCATTGATCACTTAGATCCCGCAATCAAAGAAATGATAAGCGACTTTCTATTTTATTTTGAGAGAACATGTTTAGGAGTAGTTCAACGAGGAAGGAGAAGGAAGTCTATTTCCGATGTAGAATTACGGTCTGTGCACTCTTGAGTTATGGATAATATACCAGGAACTAACAATTCTCTTGAAGGTTGGCATGCGGCTTTCAAAATAAGACTTAATCTAGTGCATTCCACAATACCCAAGCTTCTTAGCATTATAAGAAAAGAATAAGCTACAATTGAATTTCTAATTGAGCAAGCATCTATGGGAATCTATATTTCGCAGAAAACCAAAAAATATGACGCCTTCAACAAAAGAATCAAGTCTATTTGTAATTCGTATAACAAAGAAGACGGTCTTTTTTCTTACGTACCTTAGCATACAGTTTTTAGTTAAATGAAAGTTATTTTTTTCTCCATTCAAATTTATTGTTAAATTTTAGTTATTTTTTCTCCATTTTTATTTTGTGATTAAGAAACATTTAAATTTTTAGTTAAATAAAATCTAGTTTTTCTTCATTATTATGTTGTGATTTCTAATCATTTAAATACTTTTACATTTGAATGACATTGTTCCAATAAAAAAGTTGCATAAAATGCTTCCGAGTTCTTATTATATATACTTCATAAAACTGAATGTGTCGTGAAACTAAATTATCCATTCTTCATCCTGTCCGTTCGGCTTAATGTCTGTTCGGCTTCTTGTCCGTTCGGCTTCATGACTGTTCGGCTTCTTGTCCGTTCGGCTTCATGACTGTTCGGCTTCTTGTCCGTTCGGCTTCTTGGCTTCGGCCTCTTGTCTTTCGGCTTATATATATATATATATATATATATATATATATATATATATATATATATATATATATATATATATATATATATATATGTGTGTATATATATATATATATATATATATATATATATATATATATATATATATATATATATATATATATATATATATATATATGTATATATACATATATATATATATATATATATATATATATATATATATATATATATATATATATATATATATATATATATATATATATATATAGTTAATTCGGCATCATGTCATAATACCTATATATATATATATATATATATATATATATATATATATATATACATATATATATATATATATATATATATATATATATATATATATATATATATATATATATATATAATAAAACCGTGGGTAATAAGTAAATATCAGGAAAGGTTGAAAATGGTATATGATGAGGGGAGAGTAAGAGAAACTGGTAATTTAGAGGAGGAGTGGAAGTTAGCAAAAGGAAATTTTGTTAGGATTGCAAGTGATGTATGTGGCAAGAAGGTGGTTGGAGGCGGCATGAGGAAGGGCAGTGAATGGTGGAATGAAGGAGTGAAGGTAAAAGTGGAAGAGAAAAAGAAGGCTTTTGAAGAATGGCTGCAGAGTAATAGTATGGAGAAGTATGAAAAATATAGAGAGAAAAAGGTGGAAGTAAAGTGCAAGGTACGTGAGGCAAAGAAGGCAGCTGACCTGAGGTGGGGTCAGGGACTGAGTCAGTCATATGAAGAGAATAAGAAGAAGTTTTGGAAAGAAGTGAAGAGAGTAAGGAAGGCCGGCGCAAGAATGAATTGAAGAGACAGTGAAAGATGGAAATGGAAGGTTGCTAAAAGGAGAAGAGGCAAGGAAAAGGTGGGCGGAATATTTTGAAACTTTGCTGAATGTTGAGGATAAAAGGGAGGCAGATATAATTGCTGTTCCAGGTGTTGAGGTGCCAGTGATGGGAGATGAGAATGAGAGAGAGATTACAATAGAGGAAGTGAGGAGAGCTCTAGATGAAACGAGAGGAGGAAAAGCATCTGGTATGGATGGTGTGAAAGCTGAGATGTTGAAGGAAGGGGTTGTGACTGTACTTGAATGGTTGGTGAGATTGTTTAATGTGTGTTTTGTGTTGTCAATGGTACCAGTAGATTAGGTCTGTGCATGTATTGTACCACTATATAAGGGTAA
>NC_090729.1:8767428-8772428 GCF_036898095.1 Palaemon carinicauda
ATATATATAAATATATATATATATATATATATATATATATATATATATATATATATATATATATATATATATATATATATATATATATATATATATATATATATATATTCACATATATATACTTATATATATATATATATATATATATATATATATATATATATATATATATATATATATATATATATATATATATATATACATATATGTGTGTATATGTATATATATATATATATATATATATATATATATATATATATATATATATATATATATATATATATATATATATATTAATATATATAAATATATAAATAAATAAATATATATATATATATATATATATATATATATATATATATATATATATATATATATATATATATATATATATATATAAATGTATACATATACATATATATATGTATATATATATATATATATATATATATATATATATATATATATATATATATATATATCCATATATATACATGTATATATATATTTATATATATACTCTATGTATATATACACATGTATATATATATATATATATATATATATATATATATATATATATATATATATATATATATATATATATATATATATATATATATATATATATATATATATACATATATATATATATATATATATATATATATATATATATATATATATATATATATATATATATATATATATATATATATATATATATGTGTGTGTGTGTGTGTCGGTGTGTGTGCGTATGTTTGTGTGTGTGCTTGTGTGTGTATTATAGTTACGAAAGGAAAAAAAATAAAAGACTTGATTGGAGCTAGTACTTTCGTTAATTAGGGACATCAACAGACTCAACAATGAGAATATATATACAAAGGCATCGTATTTATACAGGTTAAAGGGATCCAACAGGTGTCAGTTTCTTAATAATGCCGGAAAGGTCAGATTTTAGATAAAAAGGATAATGCTGGATTAGCGGATAACAGATGCCATTATATATACTGGTCCGTCTATTCCTTATTTATACGGTTTAATTAAAACCCATAAAACAGGGAATCCAAACAGGCCAATTATCATTGGTACAGGTTTTATTAACTATGAATTATCCAAATACTCAGTCAAATTACTTTCCCTTATCTTAAGATCTATTTCAACCTCTCATATAAAAAATTCTGTTGATCTTTGCGAAAAATTACAAAAAGTTAACCTTACGTCCAGACATTGATTAGTAAGTTTTGATGTGACTTCGTTTTTTACCAAGGTGCCGGTTGATGACTTATTGTATTTCCTGTCGATTATTTTAGATGCTTAAGATTCACCTTTATCAAACCTTTAGTTTTAATGGAGATTACCATGAACAAGTTTTTGGTATAGATATGGGTGATCCCTTATCACCACTTTTATCCAACATATATATGGAGTTTTTTAATCTAGATTAATTCCTTCAGTGTGGTGTTCCAAAATTGTTTGGTATCGATATGTTGATGATTTTCTAGGTATTTTAGAAGAAAATTTTAACCTTGAGGGTTTCGTTCCAATCATTAATTCATTAGTAACATTTATAAAATTTACTATAGAAAATGAAGCAAATAACCGTATCCCATTTTTAGACGTTTTAATAGTTAGAGAAACAGATAAATTTAAGTTTTCCATTTACAGAAAGCATACCAATATATTTTCATATGTACATTTCTACTCCGGATACTAAAAATATAAAGCGTTCAGTTTTTCCTCCGTGTACCTTAGGTAACTTAGGGCATTTAGAATTTGTAGCCTAGAGTACACGAGGACGAGTTCACTAAAATTTAAAAAATTGCCACAAATCTTTGCTATCCCAAATATTTCTTCGAAAAATGTATGAATAAGGCTAAGAAAACTTTTCATAGTGTCCAGTTAGAAAGGAAGAAAACAATTATTAATATGCTTTGTTTTCCATTTCATGTTTGTTTTTTAGATGTTTGTGACGGGCCGAGAGAGGAGTTGTGAAATCAAAGGCAGATTGGAAACGACTGAGTTATATTGTTGTGGAACACTCTCCTTATATACAAAACCTCAAGGCAACAGGACATGACAAGTTCACAAGACAGACAATATCACTGAGGAAAAACCAGACAGGAATTTTCATGTTCGTTTTAGTGCGAGGGAGGAGCGAAGATACAAGCATAATATATACAAAAGGAATTATGTACAATTGTGTGAAACACAGTTGGTACATGGCTCCCCCCCTAAAAATGACATACTGTACATGTTAAATAGGGCACCCTGATCTAGAGAGGCGAACTGTAGGCGGGTCATCTGGCAGAAGATAAGCAGGTTTTAGACGATCAATGGAGACCCAGTCTTCTTTGCCCCGAATGTTTAGGAGGAATGCTTTCGGACTGCGTCGGATCACAAGGAAAGGTCCCGTGTAAGGGGGCGTTAACGGTGGCTTGCTGGTGTCGTTGCGCAGGAAGACGTGCGTTGCAGAGTGCAAGTCCGTTAGTATGTGATGCTTCGCTGGGGGCTTGTAAGTCTGGCGGCACGGAGTAAATTTTCCCACGACGTGACGTATGCGCTGTAGATCGTCGGAGGAGGTTACAGAAGGAAAAAACTCGGCAGGGACGACCAACGGGTCGCCATACACCATTTCGGCTTCCGAGACGTCGAGGGCGTCTTTAGGAGTGGTCCTTAGTCCAAGGAAGACCCAGGGAAACTGAGTAAACCAGTTGCAATCCTTGCAGTGGGACATCAAAGCTGCTTTGAGGGTGCGATGAAAACGTTCAACCATTCCATTGGCAGCGGGGTTGTAGGCCGTTGTCTGATGTAGGGTGATGCCCAGGAGATTCGCTAATGACGTCCATAATTGAGAGGTGAAAGTGGTTCCCCTGTCAGAAGTAATATGCTCAGGGATACCGAATCTTGAAATCCATCCAAAGAGTAAGGCAGATGTACATGAGGCGGACGTTGCATTTTCCATGGGAATGGCTTCAGGCCAACGAGTGGAGTGGTCGATGACGGTAAACAGGTAACGATGTCCTTGTGATGTGGGTAGGGGGCCTACAACATCGACGTGAATGTGTGCGAAACGACTCTGAGGTTGAGGAAAGGTGCCCACTCCTGAATCCGTGTGTCGATGTACTTTGGAAGTTTGGCAAGAAGTACAGGCGCGGACCCAATCCTTAGCATCCTTAGAAATGCCGTGCCAAATGAACTTTGCCTTCAGCAGCTGTGCAGTAGAACGGCACAAGGGATGAGAAAGGCCGTGGATAAAATCAAACACCTGTCGGCGCATGGGAGCAGGAATCCAAGATCACAGTCTACCAGTACTGACGTCACAGAGGAGGGTGGTGTTGGAGTCTTCGAGGGGAAAGTCTTCCCAACGGAGGGACGTGCAGGATGTCCTACAAGCTGGATACTCTGGATCCTGTCGTTGGGCTTCAGCCAGGGCGTTGTAATCCAATCCCAGTTGAACGGCAGCCAACGTGTTTCTTGACAGGGTATCGGCAACGGGATTCATTTTCCCAGGCACGTATTGGAGGGTGCAATTGTATTCAGCCACGGCGGAGAGATGTCGGCGTTGACAAGCGGACCAGGCGTCAGACTGTCGAGTGAAGGCGTGCACCAGAGGCATGTGGTCTGTGCGAATGACGAAGAGCGTACCTTCTAAGAAATGGCGAAAGTGACAGACAGCCAAGTGCACAGCCAGAAATTCTCGATCAAAGGTAGAATAACCCGATTCTGCCTTGGACAGTTTTCTGCTGAAGAAGGCCAATGGGCGTGGCGAGCCTTTGACCACCTGCTCGAGTACTGCACCAATAGCGATGTCGCTGGCATCGGTGGAGAGAAGGAGAGGAGCGTGTGGGATAGGAAAAGTAAGAGCCGCAGCAGTTGATAGGGCCTTCTTTGCATTGCAGAAGGCTGCTTCTTGAAGGGGACCCCACTTCAGGTCCTTTGGCTTGCCCTTGAGGGAGGCGTAGAGGGGAGCAAGAGTGGAGGCAATGGCTGGCAGAAGACGGTGATAATAGTTGATCATGCCCAAGAATTCCTGCAGAGCTTTGACGGTCGAAGGCGTGGGGAAATTCTGAACGGCTGCTACCTTTTCAAGGAGGGGATGGACTCCTTCAGGAGTGATACGGTGCCCTAAGAACGACACTTCGTTGGCGCCAAAGGTACACTTGTCGTACCGGACTACAAGGCCGTTTTGTTGCAGGCGGTCGAGCACGATGTGCAGTTGACGGAGGTGTTCCTCTTTTGATGAGAACACAAGTATGTCGTCCACATAACATACACAGAAAGGGAGGTCCCCTAAGATGCCATCCATGAGACGTTGAAACGTTGCCCCAGCATTACGAAGGCCAAAACAGGAGTAATTGAAGGTGTATGTGCCAAACGGAGTGGTGATGGCGGTCTTGGGGATGTCTTCTTGGTTCATAGGCACCTGATAATACCCCTTCAGGAGGTCGAGCGTAGAAAAAACCTTTGCTTTGTGCAGGTAGGAGGGTACATCGGCAATGTTTGGGAGGGAGTAGTGATCCGGTTCTGTTTGCATGTTCAGGCGCCTGTAATCACCGCATGGATGGAGGGAGCCGTCTTTCTTCAGAACGATGTGTAAGGGTGACGACCATGGGCTGGAGGCCTTTTGGCAAAGGCCCATTTTCTCCATTTTGGCGAACGTCTGTTTGGCGGCTGCCAATCGTTCCGGTGCCAGACGTCTGAATTTTGCGAAGACTGGGGGTCCCATCGTCTTGATATGGTGATAAATACCGTGCTTGGCAGGAACCGTGGGCGTTTGGTGAAGTTCTGGACGGAAAACTTCCGGGTACGACGTGAGGAGGTGGGCGTAGGCATCCGTGGGTGCGCTGATGTGGAGAGCGAGGTTAGAGGGGGCTGGTTGAAGAGGTGTCAACAAGTACGAGTCTGCGTTGACCAATCGTCGGTGGGCGACATCGACCAGAAGGTGGAAATGAGAGAGGAAATCCGCACTGAGGATTGGCATTGTGACGTCAGCAACG
>NC_090729.1:8782428-8790376 GCF_036898095.1 Palaemon carinicauda
CTTTGTTCCTCTTTTGTGCCCTAGTTGTTACTCCTATTACTGCACCTCTAGAGAGAGCATCAGCTACTTTGTTTGCTTTACATTCTATGAGGCAAAAACCATTTATATTGAACTCTAACAATCTCTCAATCCATCTCGCTTGACGAGAGGTCAAATAATTTTTATAATACAATTCACGTAAGGGACGATGATCACTTTGCAACTCAATCGACTGATCTAATAAAAAGAACCGATGCCTCTCTAGAACCCAAAGAATAGCCAAAGCCTCTCGATTGAATGTACTATCATTATTTCCTGGCCCTTTTAACGCTTGGAAAGCAAAACAAATAGGTCTCTCTCTGCCTTTATCATCTTGTTGAGAAACCATGCTACCAATAGCTACGCTACTCGCATCTGTTGTCACTAAAAACGGGGGATCAAATTTAGGATATGCGAGTAACTCATTGCTAGTTAAGGCAGCTTTCAAATGGTTAAAGGCCCTTTCTTCTTCTCGTCCCCAATTTATTACTTTTTTTTCTTTAAAGCATCTAAGTGTCTAGCTTTCTCTCCAAAACCTCTTATGAATTTACAGTAATACCCAGTGAACCCAAGGAACCCAACTACTCCCTTAGAGTTACGTGGACTTAGGAAATCTGTAATAGCCGCTACTTAACTAGGGCTGGGTTGTACATTCTATGAGGCAAAAACCATTTATATTGAACTCTAACAATCTCTCAATCCATCTCGCTTGACGAGAGGTCAAATAATTTTTATAATACAATTCACGTAAGGGACGATGATCACTTTGCAACTCAATCGACTGATCTAATAAAAAGAACCGATGCCTCTCTAGAACCCAAAGAATAGCCAAAGCCTCTCGATTGAATGTACTATCATTATTTCCTGGCCCTTTTAACGCTTGGAAAGCAAAACAAATAGGTCTCTCTCTGCCTTTATCACCTTGTTGAGAAACCATGCTACCAATAGCTACGCTACTCGCATCTGTTGTCACTAAAAACGGTGGATCAAATTTAGGATATGCGAGTAACTCATTGCTAGTTAAGGCAGCTTTCAAATGGTTAAAGGCCCTTTCTTCTTCTCGTCCCCTATTTATTACTTTTTTTTCTTTAAAGCATCTAAGTGTCTAGCTTTCTCTCCAAAACCTCTTATGAATTTACAGTAATACCCAGTGAACCCAAGGAACCCAACTACTCCCTTAGAGTTACGTGGACTTAGGAAATCTGTAATAGCCGCTACTTAACTAGGGCTGGGTTGGATACCTTCTTGGGTTATTATGTGACCTAAAAATTCGACATGTTTACAGAAAAATTTGCACTTTGACAAAATTTATTTTCATACCATTAGGTTGCAATGCTTCTAAAACTTTACAAATATTATTATGTTCTTTGGCTGTTTTCCCTGTAATTATGATATCATCTAAATAAACAAGAATATTATGGCCAATTAGGGGCGACAAAACCGCCATCATTACTCTAGAAAAATGTCTTGGAGCATTTTTAACACCGAAAGGAAGAAAATTAAATAGAAATAATTGATTGTTAGCTATAAATGCTGTTTTACATTTACTGCCTTCCTGAATGGGTATTTGATAGTGTCCAGATTTTAAATCAACAGTTGCAAAATATTTTCTATCCCGTACTTTCATAAGTAATTATTCAATTGAGGGCAATGGGAATGCATTATCCTTAGTGACTGCATTCAATTTCCTATAATCAACACACAATCTTACCAAGCCATCCTTTTTCCCAACAGCTACAATTGGAGAAGCCCAGGGGGATTTGGTCTTCTCGATTATCGCTTATTCCCTTAATTTATTAATTTTCGTTTTTATCTCTCCCTGGAAATGAATGGGTACCTTTTAAGGCCTTGACCTGATCGGCTCCGCCTGCTTAGTTATTATTATTATTATTACTATCCAAGCTACAACCCTAGCTGGAAAAGCAAGATGCTATAAGCCCAGGGGCACCAACAGGGGAAAATAGCCTAGTGAGGAAAGGAAATAAGGAAATAAATAACTGAAGAGAACAAATTAACAATAAATCATTCTAAAATAAGTAACAACGTCAAAACAGACATGTCATATATAAACTATTAACAACATCAAAAACAAATATGTCATAAATAAACTATAAAAAGACTCATGTCCGCCTGGTCAACAAAAAGGCATTTGCTCCAAATTTGAAATTTTGAAGTTCTACTGATTCAACCACCTGATTAGGAAGATCATTCCACAACTTGGTAACAGCTGGAATAAAACTTCTAGAGTACTGCGTAGTTTTGAGCCTCGTGGTGGAGAAGGCCTGGCTATTAGTATTAACTGCCTGCCTAGTATTACGAACAGGATAGAGTTGTCCAGGTAGATCTGAATGTAAAGGATGGTCAGAGTTATGAAAAATCTTATGCAACATGCATAATGAACTAATTGAACGACGGTGCCAGAGATTAATATCTACATCAGGAATAAGAAATTTAATATACCGTAAGTTTCTGTCCAACAAATTAAGATGAGAATAAGCAGCTGAAGACCAGACAGGAGAACAATTCTCAACAACAGGGTAGAATGAAAGAATTAAAACACTTCTTGAGAAAAGATTGATCACCAAAAATCTTGAAAGACTTTCTCAATAAGCCTATTTTTTGTGCAATTGAAGAAGACACAGACCTTACATGTTTCTCAAAAGTAAATTTACTGTCGAGAATCACACGTAAAATTTTGAAAGAGTCATACATATTTAAAGCAACATTATCAATACTGAGATCCGGATGATGAGGAGCACCCGCCCTTGATCTACTTACAATCATACTTTGAGTTTTGTTAGGATTCAACTTCATACCCCATAATTTGCACCATGCAATAATTCTAGCTAAATCTCTATTAAAGGATTCACCAACCCCAGATCTACATTCAGGGGATGGAATTGATGCAAAGAGAGTAGCATCATCTGCATATACAACAAACTTGTTTTCTAGGCCAAACCACATGTCATGTGTATATAGTATGAAAAGTAACGGGCCAAGAACACTACCCTATGGAACGCCGGATATCACATTCCTATAATCACTATGGTGCCCATCAACAACAACTCTTTGAGATCTATTACTTAAAAAATCAATAATAATGCTAAGAAACGACCCTCCCACTTCCAACTGTTTGAATTTGAAAACAAGGCCTCATGATTAACAAGGTCAAAGGCAGCACTAAAATCCAGGCCAATCATACGAACTTTCCGACCACAATCAAGAGATTTCTGTACAGCATTGGAGATTGTGAGAAGGGCATCACATGCTCCAAGGCCTTTACGAAAACCAAATTGCAAACTAGGGAGTAGATGATTACCTTCAGCAAACCTATTAAGACGGTTTGTCAGAAGACGTTCAAAAACTTTTGATAATATGGGAGTTATGGAAATTGGGCGGTAATCAGTGGGATTTGAGCTACTACAAACACATTCACATAGAGGAGTAACATTACCAATTCTCCCACTAGTGCTAAAAGCTCCTCTTCTTGCTAACTTGCGCAAAATAACAGATAACTTTGGAGCTAAGAAATCTGCTGTCTTTATAAAAAAACAAAGGAAAAATACCATTTGGGTCTACACCTCCATAAGCATCAAGGTCCACCAACAGAGCTTTAATCTCACGAGATCGAAAAGTTAAACTAGTTAGTTTAGCCTCAGGAAAACAGGCATGAGGAAGTTCAAGTTTTTTATTTCTCTGTTTACTGTCAAAAACATCAGCCAAAAGGGTTGCCTTTTCCTTTGGACAGTGAGTGACTGAGCCATCTGGTTTAAGTAAATGAGGAACTGTTGCATCTACACCAAAGAGTACAGATTTAAGGGTAGACCACCATTTATGTTCCTGAGTTGTACCAGAAAGAGTTTCTTTTATGGTTAAATTGTACTCCTTTTCAGTTTTGTCCTTCACTCGGTACCTTAGCACACGAGAAGGAATACGCCTATCAATTATGTTGACTAGATTTTCATTCAAAGGGACAACAGGATCTATACTATTATATAATTGTGACCAATTCAAGCACAAAAGATCAAGTAAAATCCCATTCCAGTCTGCTTGGGATTTCATATAAATTTTACAAGAATATGATATATCAGGGACAGGCTGCTCAGTCTTCACTAATAATGAAATCAAGGCATGATCAGATGTCCCGAATGGAGAACCAACCTTACTAGTTATAACGCCAGGGGAGTCAGTGTATACGAGGTCCAAGCAATTACCAGACCTGTGAGTAGCTTCATTTATGATTTGCTCACAGCCTGGTTCAGAGGCAAAGTCTAAAGCTCTTAAGCTATGGCGATCGGTAGGAGAGATAGAACTTAACCACTCTTTATGGTGAGCATTAAAATCACCAACAAAGACAAAAGAAGCCTTTCTATCATCTTCTTGTATCTTAGCCATAATGGTAAGAACACAATCGAAGATAAAATCATCTATGTCTGGATTCCGGTAGATCGAACGCAAATAAAAGTTGTTATGCCTGCCACAAACTTTTATTACCTGGATCTCATGACATCCACATTGATAGCAGGACTTATGAGAAGCAGGGTACTCGGTCCTAATATACACCGCCATTCCCCTGGCCCTAGGGATGGCATCACGTTTCAACATTATAGGCTTCTTAAAACCAGTTATAAAAAGGTCAGATGAGTGCCTCATATTAGAAACTCAAGTTTCTTAGCACAAAAGAATATCATACTGTCTGGATGCAACTATAAGTTCTTGGATATTTGCATGAAGACCACGAATATTGGAATACAGAAGACGACATTGACGAAATCTAGGACCTACTGGTCCCGAATTTCGCTCAATGTCTCCAGACCGCATAAGAATTAATAGAAATAAAAAAGAGACATCATACTTAAAAACTAGATTAACAAGAATTATAACAAAAACAATACGTACAGAATTATAAACAAAGTGATTGATGATACCCATAGACTATAGTAAAAAGTCGGAAAAACTGGTCAAGATGGAGGAGCCAATACACCATACAAGGCTAAATACCCTCCAGGATAGCCACTTCAACTGAAGGGAGGACAGTAAGGATGGTTTTGAGAAGAAAAGTAATCAGAAAAAGGAAAATACAACCTCTTGATAAACAGGCATCCATGGCCCTTCTATTAAGCCTGCCCATCACACCATTTCAAAAAAAAACAGAGGAAGAAAAAAAGAAGAAAAATTAAATAAATAAGATAGAATAGTATGCCTGAGTGTACCCTCAAGCAAGAGAACTCCAACCCAAGACAGTGGAAGACCATGGTACAGAGGCTATGGCACTACCCAAGGCAAGAGAACAGTGGTTTAATTTTGGAGTGTCCTTCTCCTAGAAGAGCTTCTCTCCACAACTAAAGAGTCTCTTCTACCCTTACCAAGAGGAAAGTACACTGAACAAATTGTAGTACAGTAATTAACCCCTTGGGTGAAGAAGAGTTAAGTATCTCATTGTTGTCAGGTGTATGAGGAAGACGAGAATGTGTAAAGAATAGGCCAAACTATTCTGTGTAAGTGTAGGCAAAGAAAAAAAATAGGCCGTGACCAGAGAGAGGGATCCAATGCATTACTGTCTGGCCAGTCAAAGGATCCAATACCTCTCTAGTGGTAGCATCTCAAAGGGCGGCTGGTGCCCTGGCCAACCTACTACCTATAAGTTTCAATGCTAAAAAGAAATCGATCAATCCTCCTGGGTGGCTGATCTCCAATTGCAATTACATCGGAATAGTTATTGACAATGTCACTAACTACGGACTGATATTTTGAGAGACATAATTATTACGCTTGCATAATCAATTTCTGAGTGCGTTCGTCTGTGCGGGCTGGAGTTGTGGCTCCCAACATCCCATTATAAGTTATTTGACATTACTCTAATTCACACTCAGAATCACTTCCTAAAACAACTCTTTTATTTGATAAATTAACTATCGTTATATCAGCTCTGTTCTCCTTCAGTTCTGTCAAGCCCTCTAATATCATATTGGTTCAATTGTCATTGGGTTTAACAACTATCTTGGTTCCTCCCGCAAGAGGGCGACATAGAGTCACAGATATGCTCGTAATGAGCCGGGGGGACAACACTTCTCCTCTCTCAGGTACAGCTGTTACCCTACTTAAATGTCTCTCCGAGCTAACACACGCACTTAATGTTTCATGACTTTCTATCGGCAAAATGTACCCTACTGCTTCCACTGTTATTGTATCTTTTCCCCAAAAAATACAAATTTTAATATTAGATATAGAGTCTATTCCTGGGATTGCCTCAATTCCTGGAATTCCCCTGGTGGGCAAGACAAAAAGATCATGTGTGACCTTCACAGACCCCACCTTATACTGGATAATTGATGTATGGTTTATGTGTAGTATATTTCCTCCTGGCGTGTCAAGAACAATGGATGCAGCTGGCTGTAGTGGATTTGAGGAGAATTTTTTTTTTCTATCAATGTAACACTGGCTCGCGTGTCAATCAGCGATCAAATGGATTTATCTTGCAGGTCGATCATAACTGCTAACATTCAAAGCCGGCCAATATGAGATATGGGGCAGGGGCCGATGACCTGAGCTGTCATGCCGCTGCCCCCTGGTCCTTTCCCTAGTGCTGCGGGGTTGAGGTCATGGGTACTGATGGATGTTTTAGTGCTTGGTCTGTAACGTCTGTAGTCACTGCTTCCTCGGCTATTGCTTGTGATTTCATGCGGGGGCAATCGAAGTCCCTCATCTCCCCCTTCCCCTGTTTCTTTCTCCTCGGACGTAGGGCGGGGGGAGGTGTGCGTGTATAACCCGGCCACCGGCCACCTTGGCCGTTTTTTGCAGGACACTCTCGAGATGGATGACAGTAGGTCTTACAAGTGTAACAGCGGGGGGGGGGGGGGATCCTTGGGTGGGGTACTCCACTCCTCGGTGCCCCTCTGCTGACTGTATTCCCCCTTATCTCTCTTCGGGGGTCGACTTCCTCTCATGGCTGCCAACTTCTCGGAATCGGCCCCGTTATTCCCAGTCCATTTTTCTTCTGGCAAACTGTATAAAATGTTTTTTATCGCACTCACTACGTCTGCTAACGAGCGATTGTCATCGAACAAATAACCACATAAATAAGGGTTTACTAATCTGCGAGTATGTTTAGGGGCAATTGCCTTTTTATCACCTTCTGGGAGATTGGCACTCCGGGTAGCAAACGAATCGCAATCCCGAAAAATGCGAGTTGCAAAACTTAGAATGGATTCACCTTCACGTATTTTGGGTTTGTAATTTTCTTTTAGGTCTTCCTTGTTCGCATCAGGTAAGGCGTACTTCTCAATTAAAAGTCGTTTTCTTTCAGTATAACTTCTTAAAACTTACATATGGCTAACACATTACTTCTATTGCCAGAGCTTCTTTCAGCAATCAAATTATTTCAATTGCTTTTTCTCTTTCCGATCACCCATATGTAGCTACTTTAAAGTCTCTCCAAAACAGTTCAAAAGAGTGAAATCTTTAGGCCGTTGATCATCGAAAGGCCTAACACTTGCCAGGAGCTATGGCAAACTTTCGAAATACGATTTCCACATCTTCACTCTGATGTGCATGTGTACTTTCACTTCTGTGCGTTTGAACTTCGTCCATGTACTTTGGATATGCTGTGGTGGCAAGCCGCTCCTCTTCTTGTTCCACCAACAGTGTCTTTGTCAACTGTTGCAAGTTATCTAACTTATTTTCCAATTCTTGTGTTTTGATATCCTGTCTATATTCCTCATCAGGAACGCTGTATCCCACTGCTCCTTCGTACTCATCTCATGCAGAAGCAGCGTTTACTTTGTTAGTCCTTGTGTATTTTGTCTTCTTAAACTTTTATTTCACCTGCTCATAGAACACCATATAGAAACATACATATTTCTTACAACTGACACCGATATGACCTGTGCAGACGGATAATGAGACGTCGGCATATAGGTTTTCTTGATTT
>NC_090729.1:8795876-8798376 GCF_036898095.1 Palaemon carinicauda
TATATATATGTATATATATAATATATATATATATATATATATATATATATATATATATATATATATATATATATATATATATATGTATATGTATATATATATATATATGTATATATATATATATATATATATATATATATATATATATATGTATATATATATATATATATATATATATATATATATATATATATATATATATATGTCATAATTCCTGTATGTAGATATGTGTTTAACATCAAGGTAAATCAACTCCATAATCATGAGAATTCGACAAAACATATTACTCAGCCTGTTGTTGTAGCTAGATTGTATTTTGATAGGGGGGAGGGTTATTTAGTTGCCTATTTGCACTCAAGTACACAAGCCCCTCACCTGAGAGAGTGTTAGATGTGTAGAGTATAGTGCACTTATGAATCTTTGGTAATAAAGTGAAAAAAAAAAAACATGTTCCGATGTCTCAATATCCATCAACATGGGACATATTGGTGTCAGGTGTAAAAATACGTCTGTTTGTATATGCTGTGAGCAAAGTTGTTCTTTGAGCCAATAAAATAAAAGTTCAAAATGGATAGATATGCGAGAACTCACGAAGTAGACACTGTTAATGGGGGAGATGAAAACGGAGGAGCAATGTATAGGGTTGCCGATGAAGAATACAGACAAGAAATTAGAACGCAAGAATTGGAGAATAAATCTTATAATTTAGAACAGTTAATGAACAGATTCTTGGTTAAACGAGAAGACGAGCACCGCGCAACCACAGCATATCCGACGTAGGTGAACAAAATCCAACCGCATACTAGTGGAAGTACACATGCACAACCGAGTGAAAATAGCATCTTAGTTCAAAAGTTGCCAGAACTCTAGACAAGTGTTAGGCCTTTTGATGTTCAGCGGCCAAATGATGGGTTTCAATCGATTGCAGTGTTTTTGAAAGGCTCTGAAGTAGCCACGTAAGATTCGATGGAAAGAGAAAATGCTATTCAAATAATTTGATTGCTGAATGATGCTCCTACAATGGAGGTAATGTGTTGGCCACAAGACAGTTTAAGAAGTTATACTGAAATAAAAAAAACGTTTAATTGAGAAGTATGCCTTACCTGATACGAGAGAGTGGGACCTAAAAGACAATTACAAACCCACAATTGTAGAAGGTGAATCCGATTCTAGTTTGGTAACTCGCATTTTTCGCGATTGGGATTTGTTTGCTACCCGGGGTGGCAATCTCCCAGAAGGTGATAAAAAAGCAATGGCCCGTAAACATGTTCGTAGATTAGTAAACCCATATTTTGTGGTTATTTGTTCAATGACAATCGCTCGTTAGCAGACGTAGTGTGACCCGATTCAGAGAAGTTGGCAGTCATAAGATGCACTCATCAACCCACAAAGTGGGGTAGAGCAGAATGCAGTCAGCAGGTGAGAAGAGCCTTCAGATGCTGGCAGTGTGGGGGAGAGGGGCACCGATGAGTGGAGTGCCCCACCCAAATATAACCACAATGTTACAATTGTCAGGCCTACAGCCATCTATCTGGAGAGTGCTTAGTAAAAACCACCAATTGCGGGCGGGCTGTGGAACACGCACACCTCCCTCTGCCCAACATCTGAGGAAAAGGAAACAGAGAAAGGGGGAGACGAGGGAGTTCAATGCCTCCCCGCATTAAATCACAAGCCGCAGCTAAGGCAGCGCTCCCAAAAGCGACTAACTTAGAGCAGGCACTGGGACCTCAATCAGTACCCCCGACATCACCCCCGCAGCACAAGGGAGCAGCGGCATTGAAGCTGAGGTCATTGGCCTATTCCCCATATATCGTAATGGCTGGCTAGGAATGTTAGCAGCTAGGATTAACTTGCCAGATAAATCCATTCGAGCGCTGATCGACACAGGACCCAGCGTTTGACTCATTGAAAAAAGATTCTCCTCAAACCCGCTACAGTCAGCTGCATCCCTCGTCCTTGACTCGCCAGGAGGAAATAAAATATGCATAAACTATACAACGATTGTCAACTTGAAGGGGGGATCTGTGAAGCTTACACATGATTTTTTTTTGTCCTGCCTACCATAAGAATGCCAGGAATCTAGTCTATTTTAGGAATAGATTTCATATCATGTAATCAAATATGCATTTTATGGGGAAAAGATACAATAATAGTAAAGGCAGGAGGGTGTATTTTGCCGATAGAAAGTCATGAGAGAGTAAGTGCTTGTACGGGCATAGAGAGACATTTAGGTAAGGTAACAGCTGACCTGAGAGAGGAGAAGTGTTGTCTCCCCATACACTTACGAGCATATCAGTGACCCCGTGTCACCCTATTCCGGAAGGAACCAAGGTCGTTGTTAAACCTCATGACAATGGTGCGCAAATAATTCTAGAGGGCTTATTGTAAATAAAAGAGAATAGAGCTGTTACAACAATACCTAATTTGTAAAATAAAAGAATTGTGTTAGGAAGTGATTGTGTGTGTGTGAATTAGAGGTGTGTGAAATTGCTAATAATGG
>NC_090729.1:8805876-8840876 GCF_036898095.1 Palaemon carinicauda
TGCTGCTGGATTTTTGTTAAAGCCGGGGCTTATTTATAAGTCGAAAAATCCTCGCGCTTTGAAAAATAAAAATAAGAATCTCCTTCCCGTGTACTGGATGCATAATCAAAAAGCATGGATTACGAAGATGCTGACCTCCAACTGGTTCCACCAGTGTTTTATCCCGCAAGTCAGTAAATATCTCGTAGAGAAGGGCTTGTCATTCAAGATCCTTCTCCTTATGGATAACGCTGGTGGACACGCAACTGACCTGTCGCATGAGGGCATTCAGGTTGAGTTCCTGCCACCCAACACCACGTCATTAATTCAACCGATGGACCAGGGGGTTATCAGGGCGTTCAAGGCCCTCTACACGAAGAATACCTTGGCGGACCTCGTTGCGTGTGTGGATGCTGCCCAAGATGACGAGGATGAAGATTTCAACTTGAAGGCGTACTGGCGGCAGTACACCATAGCCACGTGCCTGCAGAATATTCAAAAGGCACTTCAAGAGATGAAACCTGCAACCGTGAATGCGAGCTGGAAGAAGTTGTGGCCCGATATTGTTTACGACGACAAGGGATTTACTCCGTCGGAAATCCAACACTCGGCAATACGGAAATCTGTGCAGTTGGCTGCCATAATTCGAGGTGACGGGTTTGGCGACATGACGACTGAAGACGTCGACGAGTTGTTGGACTGCCATTCCCAGCCCCTAACTGACGCAGACCTCGAAGACCTGACGAAATCGGCAAGTGAGGAAGAGAGTGATACCCAGGAAGAGACCCAAAAAAATGTCGAAGAAACGGGCTTAACATTAGAACGGCTTGCCAAGTTCTGCAACCATATCAAGGAGGCGAAAGAAATGTTACAAGAGTGGGACGAGGATATGGTTCGCTCGATGCAATTCTCCAACAAGGTCGATGACATCATGACTCCGTACAGGATGCTCTTGGATCGAAAAAAGAAGCAGCGGCAACAACTTCCGATCACAATGTTCTTCCAGCCTCGCAAAAAAGAGCCAGTTCCTCCTGCTAGTACGCCTTCGGAAGAAATTGAAGAAGTTTCCCAGGAAGAAGTTGAAGAGGTGTCCCAGGAAAAGACACCCCCGTCTGAAGAGACGTAAAATACTATCATTGACTGCACAGTAGAACACATCATCAGCTTCATCATCATCATTTCTACTGTGCAGCAAATTCATCGCCATCACCATTCAAGTTTTTCTTCAACTTCTTTCGTGGTGAGTACAGTAACAATCTTTATTTTTCACTTTAATATTCTTACTGCCTGTTTTATAGTTTAGTAATGTACGTACTGTATGCATTAAGTTAAAGGGAAGGTTTTAAAAGTCTACATGTTGTAACCTATCATATTTTTTTTGTTTAAAATTTACATTTACATACGTAAAACAATCTCTCTCTCTCTCTCTCTCTCTCTCTCTCTCTCTCTCTCTCTCTCTCTCTCTCTCTCTCTCTCTCTCTCGTAAATTGTTTTCCTGCTTTGCTACGTACAATACTGTATAATTTATATTTGTAAGGTAACATATTTTGTAAATGCTTTTACTCTAAATACTGTATGTACTGTATCATTATTTATCACTATCATCATGCGCGTTAAATGCCTTGTTTGTTCTGAGCGTGGTTGTTTACTGAGCGTACACGCCGTCGTTTCAGGCGGCGTCATAAAGAAAAAGATTTCATTTGGAAGTCCTAAGAAAAATACGTAAACTAAAACATTGGTAATAAAAAAATCAACATACAGTACTGTATAACCAATATAATCGATGCAAAAACTAACCTATACATATATGTGTACACTAAATGAGTTTGTTTCTTCATTATGATCAGAGATGAACGTAAACAAAACATTGGTTGCCATTTTTTATCGTGCTTTTTTGGTGTTTAGGAAACGCATGATATAAAATCGCCTTTAATATTTGTGCCTGTTTTAGTTTAGGGTGCTGTAGTACATGCATTAAGTGTTCTGTACATTAAAGGGTGGTTTGTTAACAGTACTACGTACAAGGGAAGGTTTTAAAAGTCCGAATATACATGTTAAATAAATAGGTAAATATGATGTCACTACTTCATGGATTTTCACCTATCGCGCCCGCGTCTGGAACCTATCTACCGCGATAAACGAGGGTTCACTGTACATATATATATATATATATATATATATATATATATATATATATATATATATATATATATATATATATATATATATATATATATATATATATATATATATATATATATATATATTTGTAGCATAAGGATTTTTACTCACAATTATCTAGAAGGATATAACTTCTAAATATAGAAATTGTCGACATATCATATTGTACATAGTCAAAATAAAATAGTTTTGTCTAATTCATCAAAAATGGAATTATGCCAAAATACTAAAATCCTACGATAGGGTCTAAAATGCCCTTTTAGTCACTTCTTTTTTTTTCTCTCATTAATTTCCTTTGTGTGTTCCTTAGTCTGTCATTTCATTTTATCAACTTGATTTGTCTATACCATTCACATATTTACAATATCAGTTATCATCGTCTATTTCCTTTTTGTTCTCTTCATATTTGCGCATATCGAGGTCAAGGAAACTAAACTTTTGAAACTTCTCTCTTTATGTCGGACACCCGATTCCCGCCAGTCTTGCAACATTAAACATTTTCTGGTTATACCTTTTTTTTTTCTTTTTTTTTTTATAAATCTCCTCGAAAGTGTACCAGGAATGGTGGTTGTGTGTCAAGTGCAGACTAAGGAAGGGACAGCTGGATAGTTTCAAGAGATATCTTTTTCTTTTGAAGGATTTTACAAAAGAATAACCATAAAACCCAAAACTTTGTTCAAATATGATAATGAATGTAAAGTTGATATATTCTATGCATTTGCTGATCAGTGAGCTCTTCATACTGTACATCTGTTAATTTTCCTTTTTCCTTTGCAATAGGAAAACGGTTATTTTTCCCTACTGGTAAATAATAATAATAATAATAATAATAAAAATAATAATAATAATAATAATAATAATAATAATAATAATAATAATAATAATAATAATAATAATGATAATAATAATAATAATAATAATAATAATAATAATAATAATAATAATAATAATAATAATAATAATTGGCTGCTTTATGTAAAAAATCTTCACCTTAATTAACTGTGTCTACTCTAAGAGTCTCTCTCTCTCTCTCTCTCTCTCTCTCTCTCTCTCTCTCTCTCTCTCTCTCTTACCTTTTTTTTTTAGAAAAAATAAGCCTTTTAATTTCACCGAGTCAATGACAGGGGAGTGACGTAAAAAATTGGTTTAACGATAATATTATTGAATTAATGGTTTCTATTTTGGTTTCTTGAAAGGTTTTTAGAGTAACGATTATTTGTAGTAAGTGAGACTGTTGGAATAGCTGGAGGTTGATTTAATTGCTTTATTTTCGATTAGATAAGATAGGACATTAACAGTGATTGCTTTAATTGATCACTTTCATAAGGTAAGTATTTTAATTATTCATTTCTCTCAATTTATTATGGTGCAGTTTGTATAGGGAATTTGGAATGGACTACTGTCTGAGATAATGATTCTGAAGATAATGAAGAAGGCCAGAATCAGAAAATTGAGCCAACTGCTCCGTCACCTTGACGGAAGTATCCCCAGAGAGCTGTGCCACATTCCTGATTTTTTATTTTCATATTTCAGTGCAGTGTTGGCAACGGTATATTTGTGCATATCTGTACGTTTTGAGATACAAAATAGCCTATATATATATATATATATATATATATATATATATATATATATATATATATATATATATATATATATATATATATATATATATACATACATATATATATATATATATATATATATATATATATATATATATATATATATATATATATATATATATATATATATATATATATATATATATATATATATATATATATATATATATATATATATATATATATATATATATATATATATATATATATATATATATATATATATATATATATATATATATATATATATATATATATATATATATATATATATATATATATATATATATATACATATATATATGTGTGTGTGTGTGTGTATACATATATATCTATCTATCTATCTATCTATCTATCTATCTATATATATATATATATATATATATATATATATATATATATATATATATATATATATATATATATATATATATATCATAAAAAACAGCAAAAAGATTAACCCATATTTTTTCGGTTAAACTGACATATAAAATGAATAACATATAACATATTAAGCTCCCACATTGTTTCACACCGGCGACCTTCAATGACCGTTAAGAAAATGTTTTTATTTATTCCGCAGTTTTAATTCTTCTTTGCAAGTGCTATTCCTGGTATTGCGTAATAGTATTTTATCAAGAAACATACACAAATTGGTCCTTGTTGTTCTAGATACCATTACAATGAGGCATAATATTGCAAGTTTGTATGTGTTTATACAAAGGTGGCATCAGAGAGAGAGAGAGAGAGAGAGAGAGAGAGAGAGATTTAATGTGTTTGGGTGTGTGTGTGTGTGTGTGAGTATGTTTGTGTGTGTGTGAGTGTGTGCGTGTCTGTTCTACTGGAAACCTTGAACTCTGAAATGAGATAAATTGTAAAATTCTCCGTCTTCAGGGAAGATTTGATCCCACACTGATAAGATCTGGTATTTTGTTCATTCGTGCTAGTATGGTATACAGGATTGACTTGCGTCTATCAATAATTTTTTTCTTATTCGAACATAAATGAAAACGAAATTCGAGGAACAGTGTCATTCAAAAAATACTTTAATTAGTTATTGATCAAATGTGAGTAAGTGGAAAGTTGTAATCGTCTTATAATACATATACAAGTTAACAACTTCAAATTCTCCAGTCTTGTTTTCAAGCTTTTAACCGTGAAAGAAAATAGTTTGTGATGATCCTTCATCTTTCCAAAAATTATGTTATAGAATTATATATTTAACTAATTCCAATTATGATACAGAAATGGTGCCAGGGTGGAGAAATAGTTTCAGTTTAACCAAGTTTCATGTTTAACCAAGATTGGAAAAATGCTGATAGCTCTTAAGAATATGTAATACGATCTCCTGCAAACTTGTTTAACTGAAAGCTGGTGAAATAAATATTTGTTTACCCAAAGATGAGCTCTTTACTTTATTGTTTACTTTATCTATTCGATTTGCTAGTCATAGCGTTATTTGATACTTTCTTATTTGAGGAAGAATACTTTTAATGTTTAATGGAATGGAGTGTCTTCTCTAATATCTGACGGCTTTAGTGGAGATATGCAGAGCTAGGTGAATTATTATTACAAAGAATATCAGCAAAATAAATTGTAATTCTCTTCCTAAAATTGAATAGGAATATATATGTGAAATGGAAAGTAAAGATTCTTTGAAACTTTTTAGAAAACATTACGTCCATTAAAAATCCTTTTTTGTAAACATTTTTTCCCTCACTTATATTATATTTATAGTGTATCACAAATGTACTTTTGGTAAAAATAAGGTCATAAAGCATTCCGTTTGTTTAATCGTCTATACATATATATATATATATATATATATATATATATATATATATATATATATATATATATATATATATATATATATATATATATATATATATATATTTATATAAATATATTTATATATATATATATATATATATATATATATATATATATATATATATATATATATATATATATATATATGTATATTTATATGAATATATTTATATATATACATATATATATATATATATATATATATATATATATATATATATATATATATATATATATATATATTTATATAAATATACATATATATATATATATATATATATATATATATATATATATATATATATATATATATATATATATATATATATATATATATATATATAAATATATTTATATAAATATACATATATATATATATATATATATATATATATATATATATATATATATATATATATATATATATATATATACATGGTCCCATTAGTTTTACAGGATATTTTTTTCATCATCTTTCTGTATATAGCTTAATATAATTTCTCCATTCAGATAACGGGGAGTGTATGTATGCCTTTGTCATTGAGCTGGGCAATTCGCAGGTAATTGCGGTTTCCTCTAATGATGGGAATTAACATGAAAGAGAGACAGATTAGAGAGGAGGAAAAAAAAAAAAAACACAACCAGCAAGAGGGTCCAGCACTTTTCAAGGGACGAAAAGAGCTAGTACCTAAATAGTTCAACGTAGAAAAAGACATCAACAACATGACATTTAGTTAGTAAAATTATCTAAAGAATGTGGAAAAATGATTATTGAGTCTTTCATTTTGAGAAATATGTCAATCATTGTTGATCTTTGTAATTGATTATAAACATGATTCCAATTAAAAGACATTCTCATGTGACTAAAATATTTACACACCTATCCTTTTAAACAAGAATACCGCTATCATATGTATGGCTCGATTATTAACAATTGTGCATGGTGTGATCCCATTATTAAAAGTTCTAAGAATATAGATGAATTATCTAATATGACGAGACAATCCAGATTCCTCGGTGAATTTGTAGTAGAATAAAATAAATGACAACATTCCCATTCTTTCACGAGATCATCCTTTCAATTTGATTGGGAACAGATGTGAAATTCCTTATTGATCGAAAAATCCTAAACTTGTTAACTATCAACTAGTGTCTTCCAATGATTACGGCTTTAATTCTTTGACACGGATTTTTTTGACACTAATTGACTTCTACTTTAGTTGTAATAAACGTAACCTTACAGAATCTAGTCATATCTTATTTATAAAATATTTTATACCCATTGATAACAGACTAAAAATAAGGAAGTAGAAGGTATCAAGATACCTCATTTACAGGTATAAATTGGAAGATGGTTCCCTCAACTATTAATTTCTCGTTAAGAGCGGAACAAGTTATTAAATAGCCAACAAAAAATTAATCAATTATACACACATGGAGTGGATATGAGACTAATAAAAATAACTTAATACATACACACACACACACACACACACACACACACACACATATATATATATATATATATATATATATATATATATATATATATATATATATATATATATATATATATATATATATATATACATATATATATATATATATATATATATATATATATATATATATATATATATATATATATATATATATATATATATATACTAGATATGCTCACATATCTAGATTACCTCACGCCTGATGTTATCGAGACCAAACTTTGGCATTGAGTTATACGAATGACAGACTACATATGACCCTATTAGTATTTATTACGTGCTTAGAAAAGGCTGTTGCCCCGGGACAGTTCTAGAATTTACGCAATATCTTGGTAGACTTTTCTCTTTCATTCTATTTCTCTTTGGATATATATATATATATATATATATATATATATATATATATATATATATATATATATATATATATATATATATATATATATATACTGTATATATATATATATATATATATATATATATATATATATATATATATGTATATATATGTATATATATATATATATATATATATATATATATATATATATATATATATATATATATATATATATATATATATATATATATATATATATATATATATATATATATATATATATATATATATATATATATATATATATATCCAAAGAGAAATAGAATGAAAGAGAAAAGTCTACCAAGATATTGCGTAAATTCTGTTTTGACATTGATGAGATGTCGTTTACTGAATAATTAGCATTCTTATTAAGTTCTAGTGAAAACACCACTATACCTGTAAACCATTTATCATTTCAAAGTCATTAACTTCCATTAATTTTATAGGCCCGAATTTTTCAGATTTTCATATTTTTTTTTTCCTTTTGACAACGAGGAGTAAAAGGTTACATATTTATCAAATTCAAACATCTGTCAATAGCTTTCTTTTGTTTTACTTTGCCATTGTTTCAAGCTAGGTCAAAGTAGAGAGAATGGAATCTGTTTCGTTCCTCTGTGATATAATGTGCTATAACGAATAGTGAATTACGTAAATTCCCGAGCTCCCAAAGTTACCAGCATTATATTACATAATCTAATGCACAAGATAAATATCTCCGAACTCTGAGAATAATACACAACTCCCTAACAATAATGTAAATGACCACTGAAAATCTAAAAGTCTCTTTACTTTACACTCAAAACAAAACTGAATGATTACTTTACATGAAAGGGAACTATTTTTAAATCACCTTCTTACTTCAGCTCTTAGGCGGGGGATATGAAGAAACCCACTGAGGAAAGAATTGGTGATTGAAATGATATACACTTAATAAAAATAAAATATTCTCTAAAATATTAACAATTCAAAATTACCGCCAAAATTGAATCATTCGAAATATTTAATCTGAATTAAACCATAGACTAAGACAAAAGAAAAAGACACTTCAACAGAACTTATATAATCAATTGTTTCACCAGGAATTTATTCATAAAAGATATTTTATTTTGACAATTAATGAAAATACTTAACTGTTACTCTTATGTCATTTGGCTCACACACGGTTACTGAACGGTTAATCAAAAGCAAATACACTTCACAGGGCTGGTTACAAATTATTTTTTCTTTGTAAAATGTCCTTACATTTAAAGAGTGTAGATTCAATGCTAAACACGGTATGCGTTGGGAAGAAATCACAATTAGCGTTTTGAGAGGAAAACACTATCTAAGCTGGAAAGAAAAATACTATGCATGTTAGAGAATAGATTCGTAGTGGCTGAATAGATGCTGTAGAGGACTTTCGGTCAATGGCTCTTATGAGGGTTAGGCTGGTTCTCTATGTGCCCTATGCATTGCTAGGTGCTTTTATATTAACTTAATTCCTTCTAATAACTTTTTTTAAATTATTCTCGTGGCGCGGGGACAAGGCTTAGCAATTTGAAGGAGTACTAACGTTGTTTGTTAGTCAACTCCGTAACATTTAAAAAAAATAATAATAATTTATAGTCTAGAATTTTCACGGCTCTTCCAACCATGTGAAGACATGATTTAATCCCAATCGTATGTGTCATACTACAGACCTTTTAACAAGATTCCATAAGACTAAGTAACAACACTATGTGAATTAAAAACTTAATTTTTCAAAATAAAGGAAATTTATATATAAGGAACTAAATGAAAATAAAATTAAAGAATTACGACAGTCTAATGTGATTTACATACATTACTTAATTCTACGTGAGTGGAACTCATCCTAAGAGCTGGCTATACATCTCTTAAATGCACAAATAAAGTACGTGAATAAAGGGATAAGGTTTCTCTCTCTCTCTCTCTCTCTCTCTCTCTCTCTCTCTCTCTCTCTCTCTCTCTCTCTCTCTCTCTCTCTCTCTCTCCGCACAAAAGCTAGATCTAGCAGTATTAATACTGATAGAATATAGTATTTTTATTGTAAGATGAATGAAAAGTGATTCCAAAAATAGAGAGATGATATTCTTGTATATATGGAAAGCACGGTAACCAGGGCTATCTTATTTCATATCCAGTCATCATTAAGTAAATGGGATGGAAAGTATTTTAGTAGTGAAAATTCTAATAAAGTTAGTATCAAGTTCTAATATATAAGTAAATATTTTCTTAATAACTTGGAAAATGGTTAGCTGTTGTCTACTTAAAAAAGAAAAGCCATTTTTATTCTATATAAGAATCGCATCACTCTTCTTTTGAAGTGTTTATATATACTGTATATCTTTCATAACAATCATTTATTCTGCTACTGTCAACCTCATTACTGCTGGTTCTAATTCCAGTATATACGAGGAAGTCAGTGCTGATTGTAAAGAAACAGGACGGTCAAGATTATTCAGAGTTAGGAATACTTAGGAGAAAAACACGTAAAATTTCCTCGAACATGGCTGAAACCCTTATTTATACAATTACCAAAAGTTTGGAACAGTAATGGCTTACTTGAATCCCTTTAGAGAGGAGTACATTGGCTCCAAAGATTGAGCCATACCTCCTACTAAAAGGTAAGAAGGAGAGGAATTAATGTTTCTGGTCCAGGCACTTGTTATTCCTAGGTGAGGAAGATCTACGATATACTGATCAGCGCTGTGCAATTTTTGTATTCCATTACTGTCTGGGCAATGCGTACTGACTTCATTGATATTCAAATGGTGGTTTATTATTTTTTGGACTGGACCGCATTTTCTACTAAAAAAAGTTTTTATAATTCAAACCAAAATATAATTTCACATATATGTTATTATTATTATTATTATTATTATTATTATTATTATTATTATTATTATTATTATTATTAGCTACAACCCAAGTTACAAAAACACAATGCTATATCCCAGTGAGTAAAAGAAACCACAAAATAAGAGAAGTAATTAAAATGATATATCTTAAGGACAGCTACAACATTAAAATAAAAATTTCATCTCTAGACTATAAAAGAAAAATGAAACTTTAACAAATAGGAGGAACTGATAAAAGGCGTCCCACCTAGAGAAAGGATCACCCCTATACTAATTAATTTACACTGGCTGCCGATTAAAGCGAGGACTGAATTTAAAATATGTACAATAACTCACCAAGTTATCAGAACCGGACGTCCAAAATACTTAGGAGAATTGCTACATATTGCGCAGCCAAAAATCGTGTTGACACGAGAATAGTTACAGATGGGTTCAAATCGTTGGAACCTAAATATATGTCTACTTCTGGCTCTAGAGCCTTTAAATATGCGGCCCTGAGACTATATAATAAGGGCCCACGAAACATTCGAATGATTCAAGACATTAAGGCTTTCAAGAGGAAACTGAAGACTTTCTTATTTCATGAGTTTTTTGACAGTGACGATTTAACAGTAAATGAAGAATATGAGACATGAAACGTTAAATACTCTGAACGAATAAGGTAAAACGACAGCGGAGGTCCTGTAAAGAGTGGGGTTCCCCTGCTGTATGGGACCGGAAAAACAGCCATCAAAATAAAGCAAGTAAGTATACAGATAGAATAGTGGACCCCAGTGTACCCTCAAGTAAGAGAACTCTAGCCAAAGACAGTAGAAGACCATGGTACAGAGGCTATGGCACTACCCAAGAATAGAGAACGATGGTTTTATTTGCGAGTGTCCTTCTCCTAGAGGAGCTGCTAAGGAGTCTTTTACCCTTGACAAGAAAAAGCAGCCATTGAACAATTACGGTGCAATAGTTAACCCCTTGAGAGAAGAACTGTTTGGTAATCTCAGTGTTGTCAGGTGTATGGTGACAGAGGTGAGTATGTAAAGAATGAGCAAGACAATCCGGTGTATGTTTAGCCAAAGGGAACATGAACAGTAACCAGAGAGAAAGATGTAATGTAGTATTGTCTGACCAGTAAAAGGACCAAACAACTCTCTAGCAGTAGTATCTCAACGGGTGGCTAGTGCCAAGGACAACCCATGATTTAAGAATCTTCTAAACCCTAGATCTCTATATTGTTTTGAAGTTCTATAGCCAACCAACGCTAATATGCATCAAATGCTTAACTTGGACTTGCGCAGAGTAGATGATCTGTACCTACGGAGTTATGTCATTGGTAAAATGACTTAGAATAAGAGTGCCGACTCAAAACGGATTAGGCCAACCAATATTGAAATCTAAAAATCTCTACAATTTTTCCATTTAAAAATTGCTAAAAAAATCTTTTGATATGTCCGAACTGGTATATAATTAACGGTACTAACCTATACGAATATATGGGATGGATAATTACTGAAAACATCCGAAACAAGGAGAGGTATTCCTGTTTCCGTGTTCATTCATCAACAAAAGTTTATGTAATGACACACCTGAGAGTGGAACGATGCCTATTGGATAGTGGAATTTTACTTTTCAAATCATTATTAAACTGCGTCTTTCTTCATAATACCATGATATGTAAATAAAACAAATAACTCTGTTAAATGCGTACATAAATTCACTGGTTTTAGGATAGGATGGTGGAAAAACCATGAACTACTTTACTAACTTTTTCCCAAACTATTTTTTTTTTGGTATATTGCAAGCCAAAAAAAATGCATAAACACCACCTTAATGAATGCATAAATTTATATTCTCTTATGCAAATGCAAATTATTGCACTCATATATATATATATATATATATATATATATATATATATATATATATATATATATATATATATATATATATATATATATATATATATATATATATATATATATATATATATATATATATATATATATATATATATATATGTAAATGATATCTTCCTACAGCATAAAATATTTCATTCTTTTCCTGTGAGATTTCGCTTTATGATCATATTTTTTTGGAATTAATTTCTTCTAAAAATAATGATGGAGCTGGGTTAATCTCTGTTGCAAAAAGAACTTATTTAAACTTAACTACGTTTGATTTCATGTGAATATCAATCATGTCCGTCTTGCTTAAATGTTGATGAATGAGGTAAAAAAGAATTTTCAGATTATTCTTAAAGTGTTCGTGTTCAATTTGCCTTAATGAAGCTTCATTTGCGGTACTTATTATGCAGTCCTTCACTTTAATCAATAACAATGTCGAGTCAGGCAAATTGAGGCAAAGCATATTACAGTCCGATTAATTATTTCCTTGCATCGTAATGCCATCTCTGGCGACCGCGAATTGGAATCGAGTTTAAAAACACGATTTGAGAATCAAGATCATGAAAGATTTCAGTTTATGTTTCGGTTTGTATTTTTATCATTATTAATCTAAATCAATGGTAGCCTCAGTTGCCGTTCTAACTCCATTCATGTCAATATTCCATCATCCATATACAGCTAATATATAATGGTCAGATTCTCAACCCACCGACTTCAATATTAGGTTATTAAATAAAAAAAAAAGAGTACCGTATCAAAAACTTTATCAGGGAGATCTGCTGTAAGCTTTAATGTGTTCACAATAAGATACTTAATAACACTAATTTTGCATCCATTACCGACATCTTGAAAAAGAAAAAAAAAGAAAATCGCGTGAAAATAGCAGTTATTTGCAAATATCTGGCTTGTGACTCACTGTAACAGAAAATTGATTTGTCTATAAAAACTCAGTTAACTGTTGTGGGTCAATCCATGTTTCCTGTCGTGGAGTTGCAAAAATGTTCGCTTCTTTTTTAATCTTTGCGATGCCTGTCATGTTTCAACACACCCTATATATGCTGAAATACAACAAAAAATAAAGAATAGAGACATAAAGGTATTCTGCTCAACATGCTTAGTCTGGATAGAAAATATGATTAAGTCGAAACTAAATCTGCAAATAGAAGAAGAAGAAGAAGAAGAAGAAGAAGAAGAGAAAAATGAATAGGATATGTGTAAGGATGCAGCAGAAATCATTGATATAACTTATGATGCCATCCAACAACATACTTAAGAAGAAATAAATAAATTATCAGGTGGAAACAAATAATAGACCTAAGAGACTCTACTCAGAACTATATACTTTTAGGGAAGAGCAAGAACAAGAAAAAAAAGACAAAAAAAGATATAGTCTGCAAAACTGAAAAGAGGGAATTGCAGATTTGGCGAAAGATGCTACTACAAGCATCCAAAGATATGCTATGATTATGAAATATATGGTAAATGTGCGTATTTAGATGGATATGGAGACGAATGCAGAGATCTCAATCCCAAAATATGCAAAAACCTAAAAGAAGGAAAAGGACGCAATTTCAACAAACGATATATGCATCCTACAACCATGAATGAAAGTAAGAAAACTCAGCAAACTGAAAATAAAAATAAAAGCAAAAATGCAAAAAAAAAAAAAAAAAAAAAAAAAAAAACAAGCGGTTTATATACTGCGCTATGCACAAAAGGCCCAAAGATATGATGTCTTTCAACCTAAATATGCAAATTTAGAGGCCAACTACAAAGAATGCATCTATAATGCCAGGGGTTGGTGCAGATATGGGGATAATTACAGGTATACACACACAAATTAATATGAAGTCGAAAGAGTAAATATAATAGAAAAGTTGGATTTTTTAATGGCGGAATTCTTGGAAATGAAGAAAGAACATCAGATCAGAACAGGAAGGAAGCATGGGAAAATCCATATTACCAATACTAAATAATGGGGATGAAACACAAACCATAATAGTGATGAATGCACAGGGTTTAGTCACCAGTAACTCTAAAAGTAAAATAGAGTTCTTAGAAGAACTAACCTAAATTGAAAAAAATAAATATATTAAATATAAGTGAAACATGGTGTTCCCAAGAGACTGACAGTGATAACTAGATAAAGTGTTTCCATACCTATAGATCAGACAAAACAAATAGGAATCAAGGGGGAACCGCATTATATGGAAGAGACATAAATCAAGGAAAAGTCTGTGAAAAATACAGCAACACAGAATGTGAATTGATTGTGGAAGAATCTGTATTTGGAAAACTAGTGAATATTGTAGTTTACAGACCCCAAATACTAAGGAGTTTGACATAATAATAGAAAAAATAGATGATATATGTAGAATCCATAAAGATTGGAATATACTCTTAACCGGAGATTTTAACTTTCCTTTCGTGGATTGGAAAGAACGGAGAGCAGAAAGTGGTTGCATATATACATATAAAAAAGAGAGTAATAGTAGCGCAGAAGATAGGAGGCAATTTGAAAAGCTTCTAAATATGCTATTAGAGCATATTATGCAACAAAAAATCCACCTTCCAACAAGAAAGGAAAATGTCCTAACTCTAGTATTTTTGAGTGAGGTGAATTATGTTAAAGAAATAATAGTCTATAACACGGGAATTTCAGACCACAATGTCATAGAATTGATAGTCCATTCCAAAGCAAGTGATCGCATATATAATCAAAGCACCAAACATTTTGAGGGTTATGGAAAATATATTTTTTATAGTAAGAATATAAAATGGTCAGAAATAAATGAAGAACTGAACAAAGAATGGAAAAATGTATTCGTAAGTGATAATATGCAGGTATATACGGACATACTGTACAAAATACTGGAGAAAATTTTTGAAAAATATGTCCCGAAAAAAAAAAAAAAAAAAAAAAACAATGAACATCAGACATGCATACCAAGAGACAGAATGATCATATTCCAAAAAATTAGAAGGTGGAAGAGAAATTTTGCAAAAGAAAAAAAAAATGTGGAAAATGATGGAAATAAAAACTAAGATAGAAAATGCAGAACAAAAGTTTATACAACCGAAAGAAAATGAAAAAAAATGGAATTAGAAGAAAGGACACTTGAGAATATCAAAAAAAAAAAAAAAGTGCTTTACTCATATGCAAAAAAGATGAATAAAGGAAGATTAGAAATAGGCCCTCTAAGAATTGATGAACGGTTGACGAATAAAAAAAAAAAGGAAATATGCCACATATTATCAGAAATAATATGAGTGAGTTCACGCCAGGAATTGCAAATGAGAATAATGAAACAGAAATGAGAGAAGAAAAGGTTTTACAGCTAACGGATCTAGATGTTAATGAAGCAGATATTGTCAAGGCTATAAGCTAAATTAAAAATGGATCGGCAGCCGGACAAGATGGAGTTCCAGCGATTCTGTTAAAAAAAAAAAAAACTGCACATACTATCGCAAACAGGCTTGCAATACTGCTAAGACAAAGTGTAGATATGAGCGAGATATATGTTAAACATAAATTAGCTAATATAACCCCTATTTTCAAAAGTGGATCAAGACTAGAGGCAAGCAATTATAGACCTGTTAGTCTAACATCATATATTTTGAAAGTGTATGAGAGGGTAATAAAAAAGAAAATAATGGATCATTTGGTTAAAAATAATTTGTTTAATATAGGTCAACACGGTTTTATGCCCGGAAAAAGAACACAAACCCAACTGATAGCGCACTATGAAAACATAAACAAAAATATAATAAATGAAAAAGACACAGATGTGATCTATCTAGATTTTGCAAAAGCCTTTGATAAGGTAGACCATAATATATTAGAGGAGAAAATGAGAAAGTCTAGTATTGTTGGAAAGATAGGAAAATGGGTAAAAGAATTCCTGTAAAACAGAAAACAAATAGTGGTTGCAAATGACGGGAAATCAGATGAAGATCAGTTAATATCTGGCGTGCCACAAGGTACGGTATTAGCTGAACTGCTGTTTGTTATTATGATCTGAGACATAGACTGTAATGTTAAAAACTCTGTAGTGAGAAGTTTCGCCGAAGACAAAAGAATAAGTAAAGAAATAACTTGTGATGAAGATAGGAACTCACTACAAAGAGATCTAAACAAAATATATGAATGGGCGGAGATAAATAGGATGGTATTTAACTCCGATGAATTTGAATCAATAAATTATGGAAAGAGAGAAGGAATGGTGTATGCATACAAGGGACCTAATAACGAGACAAGCACAAACAAGAAAGCAATGAAAGACCTTGGTGTAATGTTAGATAGGAATATATCATGCAACATGGCTAAATAATAAGCAAAAAAGGGAATGTTATTCAGACAATCTAAAACATGAAAAGCTGAACACATGATTATGCTTTACAAAACTTATGTATGTAGTACACTCGAGTACTGCAATGTGATATAGTACCCACACTACCAAAAGGATATTGCACATATAGAGAGTGTACAAAGGTCATATACTGCTAGAATAGAAGAAGTTGAGGACTTTGACTACTGGGAAAGACTGGAATTTTGAAAACTATACAGTCTAGAAAGGAGAAGGGACCGCTACATGATAAAACAAGCATGGAAACAAATAGAAGGAATTACTGAAAACATCATGGAGCTAAAAATATCAGAAAGAGCAAGCCGAGGTACATTAATAGTGCCAAAAACTATACCAGGAAAACTAAGGAAGGCGCACAGGACATTAATCCACTATGCACCAGTATCGATAATGCAGCAAGTATTTGATGCACTGCCAGCTCATCTAAGAAACATATTAGGAGTGAGCGTAGATGATTTAAGAATGAGCTCGATAAATACCTAAGATGCATCCTAGACCATCCAAGACTGAAAGATGCAAAATACACCGGAAGATGCATTAGCAACTCTCTGGTGAATATACAAGGTGCTTCACACTGAGGGACCTGGGGGAACCCAAACATAGAATAAGGAATAAGGCAAAGAGGCTCCCCCCGTGCTCGGATAATTTATTATTTTATCTTGCGTTTTTTTTTTCAGGACTATAGGAAAATAAAGATAACCCAAGACTGAATAACATTAGCTATGTTCAACAAGGGATACAATCGCTAAATTCTCTCTCTAGGGATGTCACAGAAGCACGACGACGGGTGATGCACTTGTCACCCACCAGTGATGCAGTTTGGTTATTTTCTTCAAAACATGGTCTAATGAAGATATCTAGCATCTCTCTCGTCAAATCTTGAAAAATAACTGAAAATACCACCTCAGCCAGGTAATTCATATTTTTTTCTTTTTTTTTTTCAACACTTTTTGGTACATGTATTTATGCAAATATGTTTTAATTAAGGGGAGTCCATCACTTGCGTGAGGGGGCTAAAATATTGCCTGGTGCGATTATTTTTGGCTTCCCATTCATAGGTCACCCAATGTAAAGTTACTTCGAGAAGTTTCATAAATGTATATCCATTAATTTTCTTTTTCAAATATTTTTTCCCCGATTTTAGATGCATTTATTCATGATCCTAAGGTTTGATTAGTTTTTAGCAAAATTTTATTAACGAAAACAATTAACACACACAAAGAGTTGCTCTATCCAATGAATTGAGATAGGTTTAAAAAAAAAAACATTCATCTGAAATTTCATTGATTTAAAAAAAAAATATTATCTAAATAAAAAAATCATGAAAAGTTTGAATTGGTATATTTGGAATAAAGAAAATAACGATTCTTTCGATAATAAATTAATAATGGATTTCCATTTTTTCTATTTCTTAAATCGGACAGCAAATAACAAAGCATTAAGGTTTTAAAGCCAAAAATCTAAGGAGAAATATTGTTTTGAGATATCGCTGCAATGAAGTTTAATCTGGTCTGTGTCCTACAGTTGTTGTCTCAGCTCACTAGAAATCTTAGGGATAGGATAAAAGTCGTATAACAAATATACTGTAATTACCTATGGAATATATAAGTAAAATTTCAAAAAGAGATAATAGAAAATAGTATTGTTTGTGATATTTTCATAGCGGGTATTTACACATAAAAATATTTTTCACCAACTTGAAGATTTGCTGTAGCACACACCAATGTTGTCAGAACTGAGTAAACCTACATTTCGTCCAAGGACCGCAAAATTGTCGTATTTCAGGCCTCTCAAGTGAGGGCCTCCCTCCAAGTTGGTTAATCTCTTTCATACTTCATATATGACTGACCCATATTTACGTTGTTACCGATCTTCAAATGTTTCATATATTTTGTTCATCTCGTATATACAATTTGATTATTATTCCTTCATTTCCATACATTACTGGGCTGCTTCCACTATTAGAGCTATTTAGGCTTTTGGTTTTCTGCTTTCCCAACAAGGGTTGTGACTTGAATTATAAAGTGATTTTGACGTAAGAAATATCTATTTTTGGGTGAGAGAGCCATGTCATCCTGAGGGAAGTTCCCTTTGCCTGCTTCCTACTGTATAATATTTCTGCAAGTGATATTACAACAGAGTTACCGTCAGGTATCACAGGGTTCCAACCCCCGGAACGACTATCCGAAGATATCATGTATAATCAGAGACGTATCCAAAGATAACCATAGATATCTGTACCCCCAATAGACTTTACCCAGTGTAATCCACTAAGGGGAAGGATAAGTGAGGAGCCGTTACATATCCTCTCACCTCATGGTGCCCCTGTATGTCTCTAGCACCTTATTCCACATCGCAGTGGAACTACTGTGAAAAAAGGGACATCCTACAAGGAATTGGGGAGGGATGTCATAACTGGTTAGCCATCAGGACGTCGTGGCCATCTCACCCAAGAATAGATTTATCCTACGTCAAAATCACTTTTTTGGGTTTAAGCCATGTCTTCCTGATGGAAGTGTACCATAAAATTTCCTATTACTCGGTAGGAGGCATTGAAGAAAGTTCCCAATACTGAAATGCGCTAACTGTATTACTCTGTCGAAGCATAGTTATCAAACTCAACCTTCATTCCCGAACAATAATGAAGCTGTATTTATAAGTATGATAGCCTGATAAGGAGGCAGAACAGGTCCAAAGCAAGACCTTCCACAATGTCCAATTTTAATGGTGAGATGTCAAACAGCTAAAATTGTAGTAGGCTCAGTGAGTAAAACGTATGGAACAAATACTCATCAGAGATATTAGATAAACCTGATCAGGAAGCATAAGAATCAATAGGCACACTAATGTTATTGCCACTAGAAAAATAAAATAGGGCTAGAAATAAAAGGCATGCAAAATATCACAGTCTTTTATTTATAAAAACCATCAGAGCAGAGAATAATAATAAATAATATAATTGGCATAAATGAAATGTGGTTGTACTCAATTATACATCCTTACTAAACCTACACACAAGGTAATATGAGGGTAGAATAAAAAACCTGACATAAGACACTGGAGGGAACTTATGACAAATTAAGTCAAATAATAAAGACAAAAAACCATAAGTAAGCAAATAAATTTAACTATAGTATAATTGGCACCAAGGCAGATATACTATAGTTATGAAAGTACAAACTTAAATCAGAGATGCATTAATGAATCCTGAAAAACAGAAATTGTTAATGATCCTGAAAGAAAAACTCACTGTTTATTCATTAAAAGAAATAAGCGGGATGAGTGCCCTAAGACACACTTGAGGGCTACATTGATGTAGTGGGTTTGATAACACTACCCGCTGCCACCACATAATGACGTATCTCTTCCAATTGTTTCAGATAATGCCTGAAGAAAACCCTCAAAGGACATATTACTGGAAAAAAATTAATTGAAGATGCCACTTTCCTAGGGTCATGACCCAATGGCATAAAAGCCTCTTCTTATAAAATAGCCGGGTCCACTCTTCTTATAAAATAAGTAATCTTTACTCTTATCTGTTTCAAAGACAAATCTGATCCTACTGTTTCCCTCTTAAAAAACTGACCGCCTTTAAAATGCGCTGTTCTTAATAGATACGCTTTTAAGCACTGCACTGGGCACAGGGAGAGATCACTTACTAGGGGATTTACTTTCCACGGACCCCAACGTTTTAGAGGGAAGCTCATTCTTAGCTAGAAAACTAGGATAGGGGTATAAATTAACTTCACCGTTTTCCTCAAATTCAATGTGACCCTTGTCTCTAGAGAGAGCCACAATCTCACTAACACGAGCACCATTCTAATTAGAAAAATAACTTTTTGAGTTAGATCACGAATAGAAGCAGTTTGTCAAGTTCCAAGGCAAATTTTAACACTGTCCAAAGACCGGGAGATAGGTTTTGGCGGAGTCGATGGTCGCAACTTTGCACAAGATTTCGGAATCTTATTAAAGAGATCCAAGTTGAAATCGATATCAAAAGAGTATAGAATAGGTCTAACAAGGGCTAACTTGTACGACGAAATCTTGGAGGAAGCTATATATTGCGTGGCTTGATTCATTAAAAAATCCCAAACAAAATCCATGCTAACTGAATCTGGAATCTTGTCCTTAACGTATTTGACCCATTTATTCCAAGAAGTTTCATACTGGGTCAAGGTAGTGGAAGTGTTAAAATTTTCTGCAAACTCCAAATTGTCACATTGAATTTGAAATCTCTTTTCCAGAGCTAAGGCGAAAAATCATGAGATGAAGGTTGTTCGTTCTCCATGATGAAGCGTAGACAATCTTTAGCCATACCTCATGGGACAAAATCAGGTTGGGCTACGGCACTAACTTCGGGTTCATTTCTGTCACCATGAGGAACCAGTTTTTCTTCGGACACAGAAGAGCAACTAGGACCGCTGTCCCGTTGAACGATCGAAGCTTGTCCAGAACCTTCATGAGAAGATTGAAGGGTAGAAACCGATAAATCCTTGCTCAACGATTCCAATCCAAGTTTATAACATCCATGCTCACTGCTGCTAGATCCATGTTCGGTGCTACATAGCAGGGAAGTTTCTTGTTGAGACTCGTCACAAACAGATCTTCTCGAAGTCCAGGGACGTGATCCTGCACAAAAGAGAATTATTTTCCGTCTAGAGACCATTCTGTCTCTAGAGGTTTTGTTGTGTTCGAGATAGGGAGTCCATCGTCGCATTTCTTAATCTGTGAAGGTGGAATGCTGACAGATGCCAATCTTTCCTCTGAGCCAACATAAAGATGGCTAACATTTCATGATTTATTTGAGGAGACCTTGACCCTTGCCTGTTGATGCAATGGACTATTACTTTGCTGTCGAGGACTAAATGAATTTTAATGTTTTTCTTCAACTGTAACTTATTGAGGGACAAGAAGACTACCATTGCCTCCAGAATATTTATGTGGAATTGTTGAAATTTCTTGGACCAACCGCCTTTTACTTTCTTTAATTATGTATGACCTCCCCAACTGTCCAATGAAGCATCCATATGAAGAATTACTACCGGAGGAGGAAAGCACGTTATTGTCTGTAACAGAGTTTTGGCAGTGGACCACGGTCGAATTTGTCTTCGGAGTAACACCGGGGTCTTCTTCTGATGATTGCGAAGATCTTTGGAAACTCTCCGCTTTCAAACTCTGCTTACATCTTTGAGCCTTACTTTGACGACAGGGTTTGCTACTGAGGTGAATTGCAAAGATCCTAGAACCTTCTCCTAGCGTCGCCTAGTGGTCATTCCTAACTTGATCAGAGACCGGACTGACTTCTCTATTTTTTTCCTCTTGGAGGGAGGTATAGAAAGGGAATGAGACTGTAGGTTCCAATGAATCCCCAGCCACTGGAAAACTTGACCTGGGGCCAGTGTTGACTTCTTGAAGTTCATCTGAAATCCTAGAGACTGCAGGAACCTGACAACTTGAGAGATTGCTTCTGAGCACTCCAGTGCCGATGGAGCCCACACTAGCCAATCGTCCAGGTACGGCGTTACTTGAAGGCCTTTTTCCCGAAGTTGTTGAATGACTGCGTCGATAACCTTCATGAAAACTCTCAGATCTATGTTGAGCCCGAGTGGCATAACTCTGAATACATAAGCATTTCGCTCCAGGCTGAAAACAAGGTATGGGGAAAAGCGTCAACCTATTGGAAGATGCCAATAAGCATTGATAAGGTCTATTGAGACGGTGTAAGCCTCCTGGGGTAGTAAGGTCCATATCTGCGAAATAGTCAGCATCCAGAACTTGTTGCACTGAATGAACAGGTTTAGACAGGACAAGTCGAGAATAGTTCGAAGTATAATCAAATCTTTCTTTGGCACGCAAAATAAATGACCTTGAAATGCAATGTAAATGCAAACGTAAAATAGAGCCCAAAGCATCGCAATGCTAAAAAACTACTAGCTAACGTGAAACTTACACAATAGATAAAGTGAACACAAAAAATAAGGACGATCAGGTATGAAACCAGTTTCCCAAGCTAGCTGGACATGAGCGCTCTGGCTCCCTCAGCGTAAAAGCTAAATATCTTTCCCTGTAAGTAATCAAAACACTTACAGCAAAGGCAAACTGCTAAGAAAGGTTGGTATTCAAATTATACGATGAAGAGGAAGCTATCATATGAAGAAAACCTTCAAAATATGCTGATAAAGAGCGCACAACAAAAAAGCACAACCGTAGATTGAAGATGCGGCAAAGGAATGAGGCGCCAGATATGTATGGGGGCACTGTAAGATGAGAGGATATGTAACGGCTCCTCACTTATCCTTCCCCTTAGTGGATTAGATTAGGTAAGGTCTACTGGGGGTGCAGATATCTATGGCTATCTTCTGATAAGTCCCTAATTAAACACGATATCTTTGGATAGCCGTTCCAGGGGTTAGAACCGCGTAATACCTGACGATAATTCTCTTGTACTATCACTCGCAGAAATATCATACAGTAGGAAGCAGCCGAAGGGATCTTCCATCAGGACGACATGGCTTGAGCCCAATAATAATAATAATAATAATAATAATAATAATAATAATAATAATGATAATAATAATAATAATAATAGTAAAATAATAATAATAATAATAATAATAATAATAATAATAATAATAATAATAATAATAATAATAATAATAATAATAATGATAATTGATTTATTTAAATTCTTTGAACGTAAACAAAGAATAGGGTCAGTAAATTAAATGCACTGCCTAGCCGTCACGTAGCAGTATCCTCACAGTGCGAGAACCGAACTACCGAGGGTGTCTTTACGTTATTACATCTTGAGTTAAACTATTAACGATTCCATATTGAGGAGTATGCCTTCATTGAACAAATGATACGCTTGTGTTAGATTGTTCGAAAAGTTAAGGAAAAATGTGTAAAGACGCTGGTAGTCAATAGTATTAAGTGGAAAGACAAAATCGTTCTCAGATATAACGACTGACATATATGAAAGTGTAAGAAAATGTAGGAAGGTGTGTGCTTATGACATGGGGTGATGAAACTTTCGAGGAAAGACAGAAATCATCGCAAGTGCCTACAACGTCATCGAGATGTTTAGAATCAGATTTTTATTGAGTTTATGATTATCTTTTTATGGAAAAGGAGCATCGCATAAGATTAGAAAAAAAAACACTTATATAACTGTGAATCTATGCATTGTATAAAGACTCCCTATTGTCAAGGAAACGGAAGTGTATATCGCTAAGATTTTTGTAAAATAAAAAACTATTATTTGGATTATGTCAATGCATTCCTCAAAATATATACTTCCAATCACGATGAAATTATTCCCTAAATAGCATACAATGATAATAAAAACGAGTATTTAGATTTAATATACATGCGTTGCTCTGTTATGTGAACCCCCTCGACGTTACACGCTATAATGGCAATATTTATTATTATCAGAACGGATGAATTTCTCTATTTGAAGATATGCATCGCCATTTGGAGATCCTTTTGGCAAATAACTAAATGGATTCCATCGTCAAATCTTACGAAAATTTTCAGCTGTTTATATTTGTGATTGAGTACTAGCATAAACTTAACGTTTTTCATAGCTTCATATCACCTTAAATATGTCAAATATATACTTATTCTCAGCTGCTGATGTAGGCTGTTTTCAGCCGGAATTGTAGCGTCCTTTTCCTCAAGTCAAATAGTTTCCTGACGCCTTCTGTTATATTTAACATACTATGGAGTTTTTCAATCAACTTTTTTTTTTTAAATTTGATACGAATTCTTTTTCAATCTACTTAAAAATATTTGGAACCAGGAAAAACGATGTGAAGTGCAATTGATTATCAATAGTCTTTCACACACACACACAAAAAAAAAAACAATAATAAATCCCTACCAAAGCCACAATGAAATATTTCGTCTTACAAAGGTTCTTCACTGTCATATTAATGATGAATTATGACCTATATTCCATGACCTAGAATTTCTCAAGCAAAAATACCTGTTTTGAAGTCCATATAGGCTCTGCAATAGCCTTATTTTTGGGCTCAAGCCATGTTGTCATGATGGAAGGTTTCTAATGGCATCTTCCTAAGGGATATATGTACTACGGTGATATTCCAAGAGAATTTACCTTTAGGTCTCCAGAATTCTAACTCATGGCATGAATATCCTTAAAATTTATCTCAAGGATATTGTATAATATCAGTGGATGTATTCTTGATAGGCCACATAGCAATCTGCGCCCCGAATAGTGTTTACGCTTCGAGGGGGAAAGTGGCAAAATTAGAAGGGGAGCCGTATCAAGGCTACCCTAGTTCCCATACTACTATTGAGTATCATGACAGCGCCCTATCCTGAATGGCAAACAATCCTAATTTTGTAGTGAATTTGCAAGGTGCTGTTCCCTGTTGATCTAACTTTTTCGATCGATTTACAAGGATTATTATGCAATCTCCAGCTTCTTTCGCCTTTGGAAAGTTGATTATTGATTTTTTACAATGTGTGTATATTAACTCTTGTCTCACAGTGAAATTAGAGTAATTTATTGTGATTAGGAGCTAGGCCTGCTACTGGAGGCGCCATGGGCGCTGTCGTTCGTTAGGCACGTGTTATTTAGTTAGTAAAACAACATTACCGGTTGAAATAGCATTAATTAATTATGAAAGCTATTTAGGCACTCGATACTTGTAAATATATTTATGATGTGCATAATTTCCTTTTATTATGTCGATCGTATAAGTCAGAGTTTCGGTGATTTAGGTAACCGAGATCTTGTCTTGCCTATTTAACCTAACCTAGGCGATACAGTATACTTTCGACATTTCCCCCGGTTAGCATCGTATATTTGTTTATCAATTCAGACGGAGATAGATATCTCCGAGAATTATCATATAAACCGATATTCATCTCCAGTTGAGATTTATGGGTAATCTCTCCTTCCCTCTGAGTGTAGCCTTAGGCTACAACCCTAGTGGGTCGTGCCTCAAGATTTAATTCTGGCATGACTAGCCTAGGGTTGTCTGTCTCTTCCCTTAACCGCAGATAGTAGGTTTTGGGATTCGGTCAGAACCTCAGAGTATTTAGTCTTGTGCCGACAGCCAGCCGGTAGGGTGAATAGTCATTCCCCTGCCGGCTAGGCTGCCGGCATAGGAGGCTAGCCCTCCCTAGGCCACACTTGAAGTGGTTGTATGATGCCGCCACCTTCTCCCTGTGGTCTAGTAGACTAGTCCTGTGCTCGCAGATCCTAGGCTGAAGAATAGTCATTCTTGTGAGGCTTAGAATGGTGCCAGCACTGGATCTCTGTTTCTCCCTTGTTGAGAGGAAGTGGCACTGCTGCCGTCCCATTAACTTTATTAGCAGACCCTAGGTTGGAAAATAGAAACTCTCCTGCCGCCTAGGATGGCGCCGATACTGAAACAGAGTTTCTTAAGGGTGTGTAGGATCAGCAACCTTGCCGGCTCCTTCCAAACCTCATACAGGACACTTTTCCCTCCCCATCTGTTCTTTTGTGATGGCCTAATCGTTGTCCTGCAATCTCACCATTAGCCAGTGGATTGCGGGGGCCGGCTAGACTCCTACTCAACATCTGTTGTCCGACCACCTGCGGCTAGGCCGGCTGCTGGCAGCCATGACAATGCCGGCGGCCATGTTGGCTGCCAGCGGCCATGTTTTATACAAACTGTCAGCGGCTATGACGGCTGATGGCTCCTATGCATGCTGCTGGCAGCCATGTAATCTGTCGGCGTCCATGATGGCTGCCGGCGGCTGGCGGCTGCTGGTAGCCATGGTGGTTGTTGGTGGGAAGTGTCTTCTGTCACCAAGGTTTTTCAGTCCTCCCTTGGACTGCCGGCCACAAGTTCTATTGCGGGGTATTAGCCTGCAGATCGGCACAGATAGGTGCTGACTCAGCTGGCAGTATGCCGACTGTACCAGTGCTGACGGGGGCTAGCCTGCCGGCTATGTGCCTGCCGGACCTTGCTGACGATGGTACTGGTGGTTGAATGGAAGCCTGAATGTTAAATTCTTCCCTTCCATTTAAACCTTCTTTCTGGAGAAAGGCAGTAAATTAGATATTTACATCCTTAACTAGTGTATACATACACAGTAATAAGGCAGCCTTCACTCCATGCTGACTCTCTCTCTTTTAAATAGCATGCTGGCTGCGCTGGCAGGGACTAGCTATGCTGGCTATATGTCTGCTGAATTACAGTATATGTTTATACAGGTAGTTAGTATATTTGCAGTATAGGATATACTGCAAACAGAAAAACTATTGTATATATTATACTAGTAGTTATTTTACACTATATCTTGGGTATCCTGGCCTAGGTGTTTGCTGACACCAATCCTATATTGAAAAAATAGAATTTCTTCAATATTCTGATCACAAATCAGTTTTCATATTACCCTACAATATTAAATAATTTAAAGGGCTAGTGGTATTACACTTCTAACCTTAAAAGGTTAGAACCCTTATCCTTGAGTTTTTCTGATCAGGAAACTCTATGATTTTAATGTTGGAAGGGAAGGTCACAGCAAATGGGCTGGGTAGGATACAGAAATATATGTCTTTTATATTTCTTAGTCATTCCGGCTGGACCGTGCCGTCATATGCTTGCCACAATGGCAGCACACTGGCTGAACTACATTATATATAATTATACAGTAGTCGGTATTTTGCAATATAGTATATACTGGAAACAAAAAACTTTAGTATGATTATACAGTAGTTAATTTCTAACATATCTTGGGTACCCTTATGCGGGCCTCTGCTGAGACCGTTCCTATATTGAAAGAATAGAATTCCCTCAATACTCTGATTAAAAATCAGTCATCCTTACCCAACAGTGTTAAAAAATAAAAAGGGGTAGTGACTTGTACACTTTTCTACCCCTAGGGGTTAGAACCCTTTCGTTTGAGTTCCTTGATAAAGGAATCTCCTTATAGTTAATACTGAGGGGAGGTAACAGCATCTGCTTGCAGGGGATACACAAGTATGTGTCACCCACTATCCCTTTCTAGCTTACTATCGTAAGCTATTTTAGTTGAAAGATGACTTTTACATATTGCTTATCAGTGAGGTAATCAATTTATACTCATTCTACTTTCCTTTTTTTACAGGAGGAACCCCAGATTACATGTGTTGCAGTCTTCTGCAAAATCAAGAGTAAGTACTCATATTGTCATAATGCATAAAGGTTTCTTACCCCCTGCAATATTATTTCCGAATACCTGCATTATTGGAACTCTCAAGTTTGCCATGTATGTCACACCTTAATGTCCGACAGTTTCCCAAGTCGATGGAGTCTAGGGATACAGCTCGTAAGAAATTACGCAACTAGTTGAGAGGATTCCAGAAAATCTCTCTGGGACCATACCTACCTAATGATAGGATGCGTAGCTTACTATCCCCAAAGCAAGTAGGGAAATAGTGGTGTCCCAGGTACGATTCACACCTCATTGCAGCCAGATAGCCCTAGTTGGAAGCTTACTATCCCGAAAGCAAGTAGGGAAATAGTGGTGCCCCAGGTACGATTCACACCTTCCTGCAGCCAGATAGCTCTTGGGATGGAGGTTAGGAAGCCTACACGGGAAGAGGTGGACAACGTCATGTCGGAATTGCTTCCGTCTGTGCCAGGTCTAGAGCTGTTGACATCGATATCTTCATTCTCTACACCTCTATTAGACAAAATGGACAAATTACTGGCCCATATGAAAGGTCTAATAGAAAACTTTCACAAAAAAAGATGAAAAGGTGGAAGCGAAATTCAAGTTAGAGCTATGTGAAGCTCCGCTTGTCGTTCCCCAAGGGTCATACAAACGGCCCAGAGACCTAGACCTTCCAACATGCTCCAAAACCAATCCCTGGAGGTATGCGGAGCTCATGCCAATTTTAAACGGCAAACTCTACATCTTAGAGAAGATGGGTGGTATTCCTTTAGACAAAATCCAGTTCTGGCCAAGCTTTGACGCTTTCCCTAATTGCTTCATTCGACTGAAGCATGAACCAACGTCAAGAAGAGAAACGGAACTGAAGGAGGTCATGATTCTCGACCATGATAAGGCACAGGCTATCTTGTCAAGCAGCCTAAGAAAGGCGGGTTACTCAGTGTCGAAAGTGTTCACACTAAGTAACAGATATCCTTTCTTTCTTGCTCCTGCTTCAATATCATTCCCTTTTGCGTGGAAGGCATTTAAATCTATTGCCAAGGCAGCGGAGTTAGGTAGACCATGTCCTGCACTCGAGGAGTGCAAGCGTCTGTCACCAGCCTTTCCCATGCAGGAGAAGGATTGGAAGGAAGACCACTTAACCTTTTCAGTAGGAAGACTAGACGCAGATGTCGCTAGACAACAGTTTAGCGAGAATCTCCCTAAACTTTCTTTTGAGCAAGGAATAAGAGACAAAGGAGAGACTTGCATCCTCCCTATCCCTACAGAACTGCATAGAGTTGTGTTCAGCCCATCAAAGGACCCCACACATGCTTATGGTCTTGGCCAAAATGCATAAGGCCACCTTAGTAAAAGACTTTTATGCCTTTCTGAAGGCTAGGAGAGCCTGTAGGGAGTTTGTGTTCGCTGCCACAACAGTGAAACATGAAACCAGGAACCTAATATCTTCCAACATCTAGGGTAGAGCCTTTTCTCCAAACGAGGTAGTTAGAGAAGTGATTAAGCAGGCCACCACGGAGAACACATGATTCTCCAAAAGTTGGTCATCTTTTCAAAGAGAAAGTCTTCCATGGATGTGGGTTCCCAAACTAAAAGGAAGATGGAAAAGTCTAGAAATTTTCCTCGGGCTGATCAACAACATCCCACAGTTACGATGACCGCGTTGCCACAGGCAAGCGGTCGGATATGTAAACCTTCTGATCAGGCGAAGCAAAGAGACGTCTCTGGTAGGAGGGAGGTTCCTTCAGGATTTCTGGACCTTCGATCCTTGGGTCCAAGGCCTAATCAAGATGGGACTAGGATGGAAAACAGACATGCCTCCACCATCATTTCCTCAACTCTTCCTTCACTCCAACCCCCTCCTGGAAGAGTATACCTTAGAGCTCTAGAGCATACAGGTGGTAAGGAAAGTATAGTCCATCGAATTCCAGGGAGGGCTGTTTAGTGTTCACAAGAAGGATTCAAGAAAACTCAGAGCCATTCTGGACTTGTCGCCACTCAACAAGTTCAAATAAAACAGCAAGTTCAGAATGTTAATCATTCTGAACATAAGGACCATATTTCAAAAAGGGGTGTTCGCAGTCTTGTCAGACCGGAAATATGTCTATTGGCAGCTTCCAGTCAGTGGCCCCCTCTCCTCCTATCTAGGTTTCAAGTTACAGAGGATAATGTATGTCCTAGGAAAGATACTTGTCGGACTAAACAGTCTTAAATATCTTCAGGAGATTGACGGACAAAGTCACGCAAAAACCAAGCCTAAAAAGGTTTCAGGCAACAATGTACATGGACGAAAGGCTGGTGTGGGCAGCACCCAAAGTGGCTGGTCTATGAGCATCCAAGGTAGTGATCCAGTTCTCGGAACATCGGGGATGCAAGATAAGCTTCAAGAAGTCTCAATTCTCTCCAGCTCAAAGGGTTCAATGGGTAAAAAACCATTGAAACCTGTGGCCACACCAACTCTCCTTTCCCTTGGGGATGTAAAAGTAGATCGCAGGGTCGGTCAAGAGACTATGTTAATCAGTCTGGATTGCTAGACGCTAACAGGGAGGAGTTCTGAACTCTCTCCAGTTTGGAATAGTGACAGACCCAGTGCTAAGAGCACAGCTGAAAGATGTGTTAAGAGTCTGGAGAAGATACGTATCAAATGATCGAAGAGATCTAAAAGACCAATATCGGTCTTTCCTTAATTGCTTCCCTAACAATGGTCAAAGGCCAAAAGCCTATAGATGACCGTGCCCTTGCAACTACCCCAACTATTGAAGATCATCCGCATGGATGCCTAGTTGGAATAATGAGGTATTCACTCCAATCAGAGAAAAGTCTCATAGATTCGGTCATTTCTATCCAAGGCCATGTTAGGTCTGTTGTGGGTGGAGAAACTCTCTCCACGTAGATCAGACCTCCTCAGGCTGATCTGGGACATCAAAGCGATAATGAGACGTCGGATTCAACAAGGCTAGAGAGAGTCTCATATAGCTTAGGTGATGTTAACCATCCCTTGCCTAAAAGAATGGCACCTATCAGCAGTTCATGTGCAATTGTTCCGCAATGTGATAGCGGATGCTCTACTCGTGCTCAAGCCGATAGAGTTAGAATAGTCCACAGACGCAGACCTATTCTCTCCTAGATGAGAACAAGTCCCCAAGCTGCAAAGGGACCTCTTCGTCAAGAATGTCATCAAGAAACTACCTCGATATGTAGCCCCATACGAGGATCCTCTAGTGGAGTTAACAGACATCATGTCTCTAGTATGGAAGGGATGGACTCAGGAATTCTTGTTCATCCCATCGAATCTCCTGATGAAAGTCCTCAACATGCTGAGATCCTTCCAGGGAGGAGTAGCTCTGCTGATTCCCAAGCAGCCCAAGAGCAACCGATTCCCTTTAGTGAAGGAACTGAGGCTGAGGCTGGCCATAGTTCTGAACCGAGTACTATCTCAGAAGGTTCAAAAGCTAATTGCCTTCGTTTTATCACAGAGAGCCCAAACTCTTCATTTCATGATTTTCTTGCCCTAGTGGTTAAGAAAAGATTTGGGATCTCAGAAGGCAATATAGAATTCTTAGAAGAATACAATTCTAAGTCAACGAGAAGACAATATGAGTCATCTTGGAAAAAGTGGGTTGCTTTTGTAGTGTCTAAAGGTCTATCTTCCTAGAACTTCAGACTTCAGGGGAGGACAGCTCTTTAAAGGAGAGACCTTGGGATCAAACTTATTCCTAAAACAACTGAGGGCGAAGCTCACCTACTTTATTCATAGAGCATATCCTGACAGTACTCCCGCAGGTCATGATCCGAGAAAAATTGCTTCATCACTGAACTTTTTTCAGTATATGGACTTTGAGCGTCTTCGCTCATATACTAGATGGAAATCATACAGAGTGTTCTACAAACACTATGGTAAGCAGGTCCATGAACTGATGCATTATGTGGTGGCGGCAGGTAGTGTATTAAAACCTGTCGTCTAATTCTGCGATGGACAGTTAATTGATTGGGACTGTCAATTAAAGGGAGAAGGTATCAGCACTTTTAGTGTGATCCCCTTTTAAATGAGTGTTACCATGGTGACTCTAAATCTGTTCAAAATCTCAGGTGTGGAATTATACAGATAACACTCGTGCCGTGTGTACGTAGTACACAGTGTCGATAGGATATAACATGTACTGAAATTATGAAGGAAAATTTTATTAAAAATTTCTCGGTTGAATTATAAGAAATCTCCTCAGCATGCCGTTACGTGTACTTGAATTCATGAAGCTATCGGTGTGAGGAGATATCTTCCTTTTTCGTAAATACATGTTTGTTTCCTCTTAATTCATGACAAAAAGGTATAAAAAGGGCTCAATAACCAGAAGCTGTTTAACTGAATTCAGATTGTAATTACGACTACAGCTTTTGATTATTCAAATTGTTCGAAAATTTATTCATCAAAAGCTGTTTTACTGATTGGCCATTTTTTTCATATTTCATTGCTCTCTCTCTCTCTCTCTCTCTCTCTCTCTCTCTCTCTCTCTCTCTCTGTATGAAAATAATTCCATTTTACCCCATTTTAGTTACGACTAAAAGAAAACTAGAAAAAACAAAGCTCAAGTAAATTGAACTCTATCTCCTGATGCACCGCCCACAGCCCCAGATGACTTTGGGCATTAACATTTCTTAATGCCATTGCAGATTAAATAATAAAGTTTCTGTTTAACACACACACACACAAACACACACACACACACACACATATATATATATATATATATATATATACATATATATATTCTTACGATAATCTTCTAACATATCAAAATTATTTTATTTACATATTTCATATTTGTGTTTAAGAGATGTGTAGCCAGCTCGTAAGGTGGGACTCCCTCATGTAGGATTAAGTGCATGAATGTAAATTACATAATACTATTGCCCTTCATTTAACTGTATTTTTATCCAGTTTCCTATACATAAATTTACCGTATTTTAGATAATTATTTTTTCCTACGTAGTTAGGTTACATGTCTTTTGTAATCTTGGGAAAATGTGACTATGACACACGAGCTATAAACGCAAAGGGTTGATTCATCTTTGCACGGGGTTGGAAGTTGCATGAAGGTTTTAGACGAAGCTTTTTTTTTATATATAATGTTATGGGAGGAGGTAGGAGGAAATATCTGAGTGTTTTGCCTTGTCAGGTGACGATATGACCATACCGAAAACTGCGAAGTTGCTATATTGCGGCCGTGAGAGCCCAGCCTCTACTTTTCGAAAATGCTGAACTGATAGATTCAAGAATAAATTAGAAAGATAAATATGGGCTTGTTATTCCATAGGAGGGAGATAGCCAGCAGAAATTCCACAAGTGCTTCCTCTAAAACGTGAAGAGTGTTTTTTCTCAAACATGCAAAGTGTATAGTGTTTGTTGAACCGCAAGGTAACTGTTGATTTGAATTGAAGTGAAGGGAATTTCTGAGCATAGTTTGTACTCTAGAATTATCATTATTATTTTTTTTCTTCTTTATTCCTTGCCCTGTGTGATTTTGATAAACAGTCAAGTGCATTTATTATTGCTTAACAGTTATGTATACTTGTATGAGCCCAAAGGACGTAAGAGTAACAGTTACGTATATGTTAGTGAAATTATTGTTTATTCACTATAGGGTTGTGTCAACTTTTTTCATAAATCAATTTCTAGTGAAACTAGTGATTGTAAAATCCATGAAGAGTCATTTTGTCTTAAGACTAAGTGATTTATTTTTGGTGGTAATTTTGAACTGTTATTTTTTTTCAGCATGTTTTTTGTAAGATGTTTATGATTTTGATCAATAATAATTATTTCAGTTTTTTGCCCGTATCCTTGACTTAAAACCAAAGTAGGAGGTTAGTTATAAAATAGTTCCCGTTAAAAGTAAAGTAATCACCTAGTTTTGTTTTGAGTGTGATAGAGAGACCTTAAGATAATCAGTGTTCATATACATAATAACGTTTGGTAGTTACGTATTATTCTCACAGTTCGAAGGTATTCTCGTTTATATCATATTTATGTAAAATTAAGCAGGTGGTCTCTTTATCTTAGGAGACTACGTAATTCACTATTTATAATATATATATATATATATATATATATATATATATATATATATATATATATATATATATATATATATAAATAAATATAAATATATATATATATATATATATATATATATATATATATATATATATATATATATATATATATATATATATATATATGTATATGTATATATATATATATATATATATATATATATATATATATATATATAAATATATACATATACATAAATAAATATATATATATATATATATATATATATATATATATATATATATATATATATATATATATATATATACATATATATACATATATATATATATATATATATATATATATATATATATATATATATATATATATATATATATATATATATATATATATATGTATATATATAAATATATATAAACATATATATACATATATATAAATATATAATCATGTATATATATATATATATATATATATATATATATATATATATATATGTATATATATATATATATATATATATATATATATATATATATATATATATATATATATATATATATATATATATATATATATATAAAACACATTGCCATGGGGGCAGTTTATACAAGACCATCCGCTTAATGAGCATTGTAACAAAAATAATATCAAGAGCAGCATTGAATAGAGTAAGAAAAAAAAAAAAGGACGTTGCAGAAGAATATAATGAACAGAAGTGAAAGTTAACAGAACTGTAATATCCAACATGACATGAGCGTATTAAGAGAGGTGTCAATATAGGTATAGAAATATCGTTGTATGTAGTTTATAGAGTATTAAAAAGTTTCTGATAAGGTTATACACTCGCAACTTATAAAAATCTTGAAAAGCTCAAATATTGGGGTGAACGACATTCGGCTAATTACCAACCTTTATTGTGGTCAGGAAGCTACGGTTAATATCGAGAATAATTTAACATCATAAATAGAGATAAAACGAAGAATAAGACAAGGATGTGTAATTTTACTAAACCTTATATCTATATATGGAGAAATCATAATGAGAAGTATATAAGATTGGAAGGAATAAGACTTGGAGGAGAAGATATAAATTATATTAGATTTGCAGATGACACTGTGATGATAGCTTATTCTATAGAGAAA